>NC_056733.1:1624659424-1624746924 GCF_019279795.1 Protopterus annectens | reverse complement strand
ACATTCTGCTCCTAAGTCTTCAACCTTCCCCACCATTTAGTTGGCTTGTCTCCACAAGTCTTGTTGTAAGAGGTAGTAGCTCACACAACTCCAGGATGTCTTCCTCACAAGTAAGGGAAAGAGCCAACCCCCACATGGAGTACTCATTTATAAGAGTGTGCCGCCATGACATTGGCTATTGGAAGACCTACACAGCTGCTCTGCATGCAATTAGCAAGTGGGGAACCCCAATAGGTGCACAGGCCATCACCTGGTCATGAGCAGCACCTACAAATGCCATGCTGCCACCTATTCAAACCATCTCTATCCCTGTAGTGGACAAGTGGAGAGAGAGAGAGAGAGAGAGAAATAACAAATGAAATATAAAGTGGAAAAGAGAAGAAAGAAAAGAGGTAAGTGGAACATGTAAGCAAGTAATTGAATGTAGTACCTGGTCTGTAATAATGGGAAATATGATTTGGAGGAATATATGTCCCAACAAGACATGCTGTACTAATGTCCTGGTAAACAGCTGCTATAGCCATAACATCTGGCCCTCTCTGCAGTGGGAGATATCACAGACATACCTCTCAACTGTACAGATACACACAGAATGTCCACATTTTACCATCATGTATTTTGTCTGTTCCTCCTGAGATCTGTACTTTTCTGGCAAATAGCTGAGGATTGAAGTCATCAGGTAATGACAAACACTTGAGTTTAGGACTACACATCCTTAAGAATATTCATTGTAATGCTAAATGTATCATTCTACAAACTTCCTATGTTTGTAACAGGTAAATTTAAAGTATGTCCCTATTTATTCCCCATCATTTTAGGCATTGCCCAGATGTGATGCTCTGAGAGGTTGTGAGGTGGGATCACAGCTCAGGAACCTGACTCACCTGGGAAAGGACAGCTCATATATGAAAACCGCAGGGGTGTCTGTCAAACAGTTGTGACTGTGCCACTGCTAGGCCAGTTAACGGGATGTTTTCCTTATCCATGTTACCTGTGATTATGCATATGCACATCTTTGCCTTGTAAAGCTAAAACACCTATAGAGGCCATGCACATAGTAGAGTACTGTTGCAGACATGTGTGTTGAACTGCATGTGATATATTGAATTAATAACATTCAACTGTACAGTATTCTGCTGAACAATAAGCCCATTTATGACTGATATCTGTAATCAAATACACATATACCTGTGTTATGTCAGCAAACCATTGGCAGGTCTGTGAGCAATGGCATTGTAACATAATAGCCCACTTATGACTGTTGGACATCTTCCAGGTTATCACAGTGATGTCAAATCCTACTGTGCAATCAGGTTACTAATGTATAGTACAGCTATATTAATACAGTATCAATAGTGATGTCCCTTTTGACACACATTTTTGTGTGCCATTGTCCAGATGTACTGCAGTAACAGCTTCAGACGTATGATTGAGCAGCAAGACTGTAAATACAGTGTGCCAGACTTACATTCAACAGACATGTATACCAGCTATCCCCTGAGCACTTGTATGTATGCATATGTTCAGCTGGAAGGTACAAAACTAATCACATAGGTTTCAAGCAGTCAGGGAAATAGGCTGTGCATGGTGCACATGTGTGTAATAGCATTGGCAGTGCAGACAACAGACATATATGTGTACAGCTACTGGTGGTTGCATTGCCCTGACACTGATGTAGGTACTGGAGTAGGCATGATTATCAGGTATTAATCAGAGAAGTGTCCACCTGTGTTATGACCATCCATCCATGCCTACCACCAGCTATATCAACACCTATATACAGTGGATCTCACAAGTGTATACACCCCTGTTGGAATGTCAGGTTTGTGTGCTGCATAACAATCAGACCACAGAAGATAATTTCATAATGTTTCACATATTGAATTTGACCCCTAACCTGTACAATTCCATTGAAATACAATCAAAGGTGTTTCTAGGAAGGTGAGCAACTATTGCCAAGGGAAGATGTGCCATGATATTAGAGTCCAGACCAAGATAGATGCATTCTGTAACCATCTCAAGAGGTTCATTCACAAGTTTAAGGGTGTGCACACTCATTCAACTGGCTTATTGTACTGAGTATTATTTTCATATGTTTTTCACAGACCTGATTGTTATGTTTTCAATTGAATTGTACAAGCTATAGGACACACTATATGTGGGAATTGTTATGAAATGAGTTATTGTGGTGTCATGTTCCAATTGCACAAACACCAGGCAGTGTATCAGGGGTGTGTACCCTTTATATCCACTGTAGCTATGTGGACACAGCAGTACCTCACCTGTATATCCAGCCTCCACCAAGGTAGAGTAATCCTTTGGTGGACAGCAGCAATACACAAACCACATAATAAGTTGCTACACTGGCTGTACAGGAACACATAGGTCCAGGAAACAACTTTGAAGCAAGTCCACCTATATCTGAGCAAGCAGGTAAGTTCACAGGTGATGTCCTGTAAGGCTGATTATGACTTTGAATCAGACATATCCACACCACCGAGGACAATTGCAACCATGTCTCCACATATGTTGTAAGTCTCAGATGAAACAACACAATTCACCCTGTACTGGGGGTAAATAACACCTCATACACACATGCCATGGATATAGGCAACCTGCATCATACAGGTTAGGTGGGAACATCGCCACCCTATCCACCCCAGTCATACATGGAGATATGCACATCAACCCCACTCCTCTCCCCAGCAATGGTGAGCATGTACATATTGTCTACTGATAGCAACAACAGCATATCTCCATGGGGCATAATAGCATCAGTAGGCAATATGTACATGCTCACCATGTACATATTGCCTACTGATGCTATTATGCCCCATGGAGATATGCTAATGTTGCTATCAGTAGACAATATGTACATGCTCACCATGTACATATTGCCTACAGATAGCAACAACAGCACATCTCCATGGGGCATAATAGCATCAGTGTCTTCCTCCTATATGAACTCAGGCATGTGCTCAGAGATCCATCACACACCACAGTTAATCACAGACCTGCCACTATACACACACACCATCCACATGGAGGATGATCACTGTTAACCCACTACACAGAAATTAATGGAGGATAGAGGATTATATAATCAAGTGTCCAATATTGGGGGAATAAGGTAGCTCAGGGACAGGCGTGCACTGCTAGCTGCTATAGCCATGATATGTTAGAGAGTTCTGGTATAGTCTGGATTATTTGCAAGTAATATCCACTGTTGATGTGCATTTTTACAATTGTATGAGGTCCTCTGATCTTTTCCTGTTTATGCCTTCCAGGTAACATGCAGAGTGCTCGCCTACCAGCATTCTCTGTTGGGGAAACAGACATCATCACCCAATATGTGATTGGACATTATGCCCTATCACCTGGACAGAAAGCAGAAGATGTGTGGGAGTGGACTGCCCTGTGGAACAGTATGGTTCACAGGGTAAATGATGCTGGCCTGCATCGCAGACATTATATGCATGTGCAGCATTGGGCCACCGACCTCAAATGCCATGCCCATTAATGGGCTGCTGCTGTAGTGAGGGAACAGCTTGCCACAGGTGGGGGCCCAGCCATCCAGCTCCCACTGACACCCGCCAAGGACCTCCTCACCACACTTGGTCCACATGCCGAATTCACAAACCATGATGCTGAAGGAAGCATTGTGCAGGTTGGTTGCACACACACTGGATGAGAAGCATGCAGGTAAGGGCCCAGTGGGGATTAGTACACTAATGTATCAGACATACATGTATCTGTTTTGTACCTCCATGCATGTGTCAGGTCCGATTGCAGTTGTGGATGGGGTTTTCTAATGCACAGTGGTGCACATCTATGGTGAGGACAGGACATTGTGTATTATTGCGGTTAGTACTGTAGATGTGCAGACATGCTGCATCCATCCTATACCAAGGCCACATGTGCATCTGCCGATAATAACTCTCTCTCACAAGTATCTGGGACCCTCTGGTCTGCATATGGGACAGCAGCCTGAAGCTGGTGATTATTACATTGTTCTGTTGTTGCATTGCAATACCCCAGGCATGTGAAGCGCATGCAATTTACCATGCACACAACCATCAGTAATAGCTATATTGCTTTATGTAATAGCTATATTGCTTGTTGTGCATGTTCACTTGTGCTGGGGTTAATCACAGTGTTCCCCACTGGGGCCTATCTGACGTGAATTCAACATTCCTGTAGCATACCTCACAACTTGTCAGTGCCAAGATGTCTGGACAGAGGCCAGCAAATTGTGCTGGATAAATGGCCTAAAGTAAGGTCATGTGTGACACATTACTGGTATACAGTGGATATACATTGTGTGCACACCTGTTAAGATGCAAGATGTCCCTGTCACATACTAATTAAGACCACATTATGACAGTCTACACCTCTTCCAGCCTTTAATGTAACCCATAACAGGTACAGTTCACTTGTAAAACCAAGCATCTGTACTCATGGATTGCACCTACAAGGCAGGCCACTTGTGAGGGTGGTAAACATCCTATCAGCATGATGTTTCAGCCAGGTATGATACCTTATGCTACCATATGTATCAGTACACTCACTGTGGCCTATTTGGCTATAATATCACATACATGGGCATTGTTAAGGTACACAGACCACTTCCGACCACGTATAGGTTTCAAATATATGGATATTCCAGTCACATCTGTACAGCAGACTGTACAATGGTTTAACCTGCTGTATGTAAGGCAGATGCTGTCACCACACTATATAAAGTAATGGCAGCGGGAGGTGGTCACCAGCCATGTATGGTATACACATCAAAATGGTATAAGCCACACATGATATGATCCTCACACACAAACAGTTCCCAGCATTAGGATTAGAACTCCTGCCTATCTAGGTATTCCTACTATAGTGCTACACAGTTATCAGATGTGCCACAGAGCTTATACATTTCCACTTCTTCCAAAGGTACTTCTAAGGTGGATGACATCAACAGGCCTACTAAACTGGAGTGAAGGGAAGTGTAAAGGGTAGTACACAGGTCAAAAATAGAATGAGCCAGACATCACATGACACACCTACATACTTGCCAGTCTGGGATTAGAGCTTCTGCCTATCCAAGTATTCCTACTACAGTGCTATGCAGTTATGAGATGTGCCACAGAGTTTATACATAGCCAACTCTACCAAAGGTACTTCTGAGGTGGATTACATTAACAGGTTAAATAAATAGGAGTGAAGGGAAGTGTAAAGAGTACTACACAGGTCAAAAATGGTATGAGGCAGATAGTACATGATTCACACACACACACACACACACACACACACACACACACACACACACACACACACACACACACACACACACACACACACACACACACACACACACACACACACACCTGCCAGTATTAAGAGTAGAACTCCTGCCTATCTAGGTATTTCTACTATAGTGTGATACAGTTATGAGACGTACTACAATGCTTACATATAGCCAACTCTACCAAAGGTACTTCTGAGGTGGATGACATCAACAGGTCTACTAAATTGAAGTGAAGGGAAGTGTAAAGGATAGTACACAGGTCAAAAATGGTATGAGCCAGATAGTACCTGATTCACACACACATACCTTCAAGCATTGGGATTAGAACTCCTGCCTCTCTAGCTATTTTTACTATAGTGCTATGCAGTTATGAGATGCGCCACAGAGCTTATACATATCTATCTCTACCAAAGGTACTTCTGAGGTGGATGACATCAACAGGTCTACTAAAGTGGAGTGAAGGAAAGTGTAAAGGGTAGTATACAGGTCAAAAATGGTATGAGCCATATAGTACACGATTCACGCACACATACCTTCAAGTATTGGAATTAGAACTCCTGCCTATGTAGGTATGTCTGCTATATGATTACACAGTTACCGCATGTGCTACAGAGCTTACTGAATGTTCACATGGCCAAAGCTGCTGATAACTGCACAGCTATGGTAAAGTATTACAGGCGGCAGACAGTCTACCTTCTGTTCCACCCGTACATCATGCCAGTTCTTTCTGTCTTGCACTTCAACTTGTATTATGGCTTGGCACTTCGCCCGGTTATTGTATCATGAACTGTGGCACACCTGTGAGCCGTCAGCAGTACTCGTTCATCACAGATGTCACCCCAGTGCTTAATAATTATGTCCACCCCTCCTGGCATGTTTTTAGGGTGGTTATGTGTGCTTTCACTCATTAACCTGGTGCATATGTCCATTCAGGGCACTGGTGCAACTGACACATGTACACAGAAAATCCTCCCTTCTAAACTCCAAACACTCAGACCTGTGAGGGTTACCCATATATCACCCAATGTGGACATATGCACTCTACAGAAAAGAATGGTCTAGCAGGTCAAGAGGATAAGATCAATACCTGCACCACACCATGTGGAACATGTAGCTCATCTTGACACCCAATTTGACAACCATGACATACAATGAAAAGCCACACATCCACCTTCCCAGAGGCACTCAATGGACATCTAACCAAACAGCACACACCAGCAAGGCAGATACCCACTCAGACACTGTGACATGGCACATGCCAAGGGACAAATATTTAACCTGCACAGTGTGCCCCCAACCTAAGCTGCTAAGGCTAAACACCTTGCACAATACAATGATCATGGGTAACTCAATACTGAGGCACACACATCCCAATCACTAGGTTGAATATGGAGCAGGTAACAGCCAAATATCAAACATATGCCGGCATCTAACACATGACACAGCTAGTCATGTCACTCCATAACAACTACAAGTATCATTCCGTATCCATGTGAGTGTGAATGACTTGGGACACACCCCTGGACTACATGACAAGAGACATGGTTGAACTCTCTGTTTATGTGATCCAGGGAGGTGTGACAGTAGACCTGTGCAGTGTACCACTGTCATCCAGAATGATGCTGAGGTACTATCAACAGATAGTTGACTGCAACATTGGCTTACATGTTATGTGTCATTCTCAGGTGATTCAGGACCTCTCTGCTTGGGATGACATGATTGACATAACCCAATGACTTGCCATGGATGTCCTTCATCTGTCACAGGTGGGTTGCCAGGTACTGGCTACGTGTCTTGCCACCCCTATGCTGCCTTATTAGGCAGTGTTCCCAATGTTATTACCACTATAACAGCTACACATGTATGCAATCTGAGGGTCATGCTGCTCAACAGTGGACATCTAACTGTCAGGATGCAGTCACTCATAGCAGTTGGAGTGGAGGACACATGTTTGCTGTTATGGAGAGGTGGTTCATAGCAGTAGGCAGCAGACCTGCAGTATCAGGCTATGACACATTCCGCAACTGTCAGCTCCCAAACATGGACCACACCGCACCTCCACAGGTGGTGTTGTCTCCATATTCATTATGGATAGGAACACCTCCAGACTAGTATCCCATCATAATACATTGGAGATAAGTCTGGTACAACTGCCTTGGGGTAATAGTGCAATCCAGACCATAGCATGCTATGGGTCCACATCTATGGCCCTAGACTGTCAATGCACATTCCTCAACATCCTGCCATCTCTGATGGCCTAATGCAACACTGACAGAGTATGAGTCTTCAACTACCCCTCCATCACCTGGGGAATGCAGCCAATCAACAGTACAGTGGCCCAACACTTCTGAGATTCATCATTTCCATTGCCCTAGACCAGTTCATACTGACCCCTGGTAGGGGATGCAACAACCTTGACCTTTGTTGACCACTTAAATATGGGGCCGTTGCTCATCCCCAGATGTCAATCCCTGCATGGTGAGATTCACACAGGCTATAATCAACATGGAACTCAACATGTCAGCCACAACCCCCCAAAAATAACCACCTGGCAAAAACTCTCCAAAGCTGACTTTGCAGCCATGAAAATAGGGGTGGATGTCTTCACTGCACCCATGGCAATGGGATGTAGTGGCATGAATGTGGAATCATATACACAGGCACAGTACAAACAGGTACATGAATGTGTGGTACTAGCCAGAGCCAACAGAACCCAGACACTGTCCTCCAAACACTGAGAGACAATGTGATGGTCCCCTGCCATTACTAAAGTGCACATCATAT
The DNA here is from genome assembly GCF_019279795.1 of Protopterus annectens. Lineage (NCBI taxonomy): Eukaryota > Metazoa > Chordata > Ceratodontiformes > Protopteridae > Protopterus > Protopterus annectens. Next base: position 1,624,738,844 of record NC_056733.1, on the reverse strand, counting down.
GGAAGACACAGTTGCAGGGATAGGTGGTGTCCCATGACTGTTGAACTCCCTTATTAGTCTCAAACACAATTTTGGATCCCTCATGGAGTCCCCAACGGGCATCTCTGGCAGCAGAGATGCAGCAGACACTGATGACAGTCACAACAGCCTTGATAGTTACATCAACAACCTCTGCAGCATTAAACACAAGTGCTGCGAATTACTGCACAAAGCTAATACCTATCCTGAGACAACAGATATTCACCACAGTCTTGGCAACACATTAAGTGCCAACATTACCTCTTTTTCCCAACACAAGTAAAGTGCTGAGTGAATGTGTTCTCACATGATGTATCCCATTTCAGTTCTAGGCATCTGTGAGTAACCAGGATGTGACCCTGCAGCAAGGCCACAGGGTATGGTAGTGTGGTGACACATCCACCATGTCATAGGCAGGGTACAGTATGTGCACGTTAATTCCCTGTCTGTAACACAGTGATTACATATGCCTCATAGATTATAAGGTTGAGGGTTGTACATAGGTACATGTTGATGTACAACATCTGTTGTAGAATGGAGAATGGTACATGTTCTGGTTTGGACACACCTCTGATTGCTAATAACCACAGCCACAGGGGATATTCATAAACCAAACACACCGGGATTACTATTCACACACACACACACACACACACACACACACACACACACACACACACACACACACACACACACACACACTTGCCAGTACTGAGATCCATAGGTTCATTGCTTCATAGGCATGCAGTTGGTAAATGGGCCTGAAGGCTCTGCAAGGCTAGCCCAAGGGAATACCTTAGAATCAGGCCACATGACAATAGTCCCCAGTGTGGCTCAGGTGTATAGTAATTGGAGTAGTCCCCAGGGGTGAGTATTGTATTCCCCATCCACTCATCCAGGTTTCTATTGTAGGTGGTCAGTGATGTGCACTGCTTCCCATGTATGTGATCTATATTCCATAACATGGACAGTGTCTGGGTTGTGCACATATCCCACATGCATGTTTTTGATGTGTGAAAGTGTGTTTGAGGTCTCTGGGACATGTTGTGTGTCCAGATTGGTATCTTCTGATGTAGCATTTCTGACCTCAGTTGGTGAGACTTGGCTATGTAACTAAGGTAGTGATTGCACCTACATTGACAGTATGATATGGATATTCAGTGGAGTTATTGAGGTCTGTCCACACAGGGCATGTGTATAATGCATGGTATTCCCTTTGTGGGGTACATTTGCAGACTCTACAGTTGTTGCAGGTGTCCAGTGGGGAACATGGCAAAAGGGCCACTGTACACATTGATTGGGCTACTGAGGGGAAGGAACAGGGTGCCATGTCCTTTTACTTGCTGGATAACACACACTCAGTCATATGTAACACATCAAAGTACTTTCTGATGTCAGTGGCACTGTTGTGGTCAACAAGCATGTAGTCCACTGCAATCACACCATGGGTACTATTTGTGAGGCAATATGCAGGGGAACTACTGATATAATGGTTGTTGCCTATCCAAGTGTATTTGTGTATGATATGTGGGTGGAGAGTGGTCTCTGAGTAATAGAAGGGTTGCCTATATTGTTCACTAATCCATACAGTCAGATTTAGGGCTGTGGATTGTCTACACCAACCTCTATGGTGTTTGACAACTGTTGGTCTTGTAATGTGGAAATTGTGACATATACTAGGTCCTCAACATAATAATTTAGCAACCTCCCAATAGATCCTGTTATTACACAGTCACACCAACCCCCACACAGGATACTGATGATAGACACACATACACTTGCCAGCACTGAGTTTCAAACCCCTACCTAGCTATGCATTGCTACTACAATGTACCACATTTATTGCACAAGCCACAGAGCTTGCAGGATGAAGTTTGTCCCAAGGTACGTCTAAGGTGAGGAACATCACCAGCCCTTGTAAATACTGGCATTGAGTGATGTAGTGGGTGACAGATTCCAGAAAATATTTTACCCTACACACACATTTACATTTGCCAGGGGTGAGGTTCAAACCTCTATCTAACTATCCTTTTGAACCATTATGTTACCCATTTACCACATGTACTACTGATCTTACATGGTTTAGGGTTGCCAACAGCCACTTCTGAGGTAGATGATATCTATAGGACTCCTAAAGTCAGGTACTGAGATGTGCACTGGATGTAAATGGGGCCAAAATCTGTGAGGTACAGACATACATATGTAGATACATGTACAAACACAAACACTTGCCAGGGATGAGATTCAAACCCATACCTATGCAATTATTGCTACTACATTGTTCCACATTTATCACATGCACCATACAGCTTACATGTGGGAGAATTGTACAAAGGTATCTTTGAAGGTGAGTGACATCTACAGAAGTGCTAAAGGATGGGTAAAGGAAGTGTTGCAAGTGTGAATGACCACAAAATCAAGTCTCTACAGGGATACACACACTCTCTCACATGAGCACTCATATTTCCATAGCTGCCAGGATGAGGACAGGAACTCCTACCTAACTACCACAGGGTATTCTGCTATATGGTGGAAGAGATGCATACGTGTGGTCAGTGCCTCATGGGCAGTGGGGAAATATATGTGCTCATTGGCATGTTGTGTCATGGCATCCAGGAACTGGTGGAGTATCCTGGATGCTGATGCCTGTGAGACTCCCATAATATCCCCAGTTGGTCTTTGGAAGGTATCTGTGGCTAGTATTCTTAAGCCTAGACATACTTTGGTATCCACTGGGATGGGTTTCCCTCTATTAGTTCTGTGTGTAAGGTGTGGCCGGCACAGCTCAATGAGTTGCTGTAGAATGTCCCTGTCCACTCTATAGCGCTCTAATATCTCCAGCTCATGTAGGCCCTGGTAGGTTATCCTGGGTCTGTACACTCTTCTCCTCCTCCTCACTGTGGGTCGGTTGTCAGCATTCTTTTCCTCACCACCCTCAGTCTCTAGTACATATTTATGGAGTAAAGCAGCAGCAGCCTCTAACCTATTTAGTTATTTTTGCCAGTTAAAAATCCCCTGTCTGTGTACACCGGTGGTGTAGAGTTTGTGGGAAAAACAAGTCTGTAGGATGTTTGTATAGTTTATGTTCGTGTGCTGGGCTGCTGCATGTTTAATTGGCTGATTCTGATACATTCCACCTGCCAGCTATGCTAGTTCTCCTTGATTGCCTTCCAACTGCTGTTTCCCCTTCCCACTTCCTCCTTATTTAAGCCCCAAGGCACGCCGCGCATACCTGGTGCTCAAATGTAAACAGTTCTGCTATTTTCAGTGTTTTTTTTTCTAAGGCCTGCTGCACGCTGCACACACCGATTTAGCTAATGTAAGCACTTTTAAGTGGAAATGGCCTTCCCTGGATGCGAACACGCTCTGCATTTCATGGTATAAGACAATACAGCCTCAGACACACACCCTTCCTTAGCTATGCTTAGCTAAGGGCAAACACGGGCCACAGAGCTCCAATGAGCTTACAGCAAGCATGACACACCACCTTATGAAGTCATTCAGCTCTTATACTTGCACTGTTGTATTGCTGCACCTACACCATTAGGTACAAGCTGACACTTTGAGGAAATCTGTGATTCAGTATAACTCCCTTCATTTGCATACCACAGTGTGTAAGTCCTTAGTTACTGCACTTAGACAGACCCTTTCCCCTTGACAAGCAGTGCTCCCTGGTATTGTTTACATTCTGCATGCCATTGACTATAATGGCAAAATGCAGAAGTATCTTAAAAGTGACTTGTCTCATTTTATTTTATTTTTTTATTTTCAGCATGATTCCATTTGCGTGCCACTGCACTAAGCTTAAACGGCCATGATCGGCCCCCCCAAAAAGTTTCATTGTAAAAAAATATAAACATTTATTAATGCCAATGGACATATTTTTGGCCATTGGCATGTGTGTTTGACTGTAATAAATGTTTTCCCTGAGCTGTCCTGCCTCCGTTTGCTCAGATGCAGAAATGTATTCAGTTACTAACTGAATACATTTCTGCTCTGACACTGTTCCTGCACAGAGTCCAGCCACCTTCATGGATCACAAAATCACCTCATTTGCATGTTTTTTACCAGCAAATGAGGTGATTTGCATCCCGCACGGCTTTCCATGCAGGAATAGTGTAGGGCCACTCATGCACATGAAAACATCACTTTCCTGAATCGCTACATGGCCATTTTCCATGCAGGCGCTCCTACACTGTTCCTGCACAGAGACCAGTTGTTCGTGAATCCCAGGGTCTGTTTTATTTAAAGGGCTTTCTTTTACATCTGTGCAAAACAGTTTACAAATTAATGCTTTTGGGCTATAAAATGTATTTTAGGAAAATTAAACTTAGGTTGTTGCTCAGAAATCAAAATAATATTGATAATGTTGCTAACATTGCTTTCCGCAAAGACATTGATTATTTGTTACATGCTGCTGCTTTTATAGATATTATGTTGTTTATAGGCGGAAGAAAGTTCAGTTAAAATCTGCTTTCATTCCAACTGTTTTATACCAATCTGTTAAATTTCATTAACTTAGTCCTATGTGATGTTAAAAACATATTAAAGGAATATACTAATGATTCTAATGTTAAGTATTTAACCACTGCAGAGTTTAAGTCATTATCTGAGCTAAGAAAATGCATTGATTTTTTTGTAATGAAAAGATGATAGAGGTAGACAAGATAGTCCCCTGGATTCAGCAAGCAGCCATGCAGGAATAAATTATTCCTGCACGGCAGGGACCGTTCCTGTACAGTATGGCAGCGCACCATGCATATGTATGAAAGCACGCTGCTGTGCTGTAAAATGGATGTGGTTCTGTGTACAAGTGCAGGAGGTGTGTCTGAGAGCAAAGGTCTCACAATACACATGCCCCCTGCACTCCAGAATTGCCGTTCTGTAATTTCAAATGTGCAAGAGCGCTCGTAACGCCCTCAACCCATCAGGGTAAGAAATCTGGACAAAGCCATAAGGGACAATCATCCCTACCAAGCCATAAAGATGATAGAATAACAGGTTTAGCATAAGCACATAGTGCACACCTCCCAACCCATCAGAGTAAGGAATCTGGACAAAGCCATAAGGGACAGTTGCTCCTACAAAGCCAGAAAGTTGATAGAATAACAGGTTCAGCATTAGCATAGATATTCTGAAGGGTACAAATTAAAAAACACAACAAATAAATTATTTTTTTTTATATATGCTATAAAGTTTAAGTGTAGCTGTGTGACTGTGCACATTGCTTAGCTATGCTTAGCCCAGCTGAAATGGCAGGATAAGTTAAAAAGCAATAAACATCCAGCATAAGTGATAGTGTAGCAGTTAGGGCATATGCCTTGCATGTAGTCATTCACAGTTTGAGCCCCACGAAAGCCATTACCATTTTGTATGTGTAAACATTACAATTTAAATTGTTTGCATATTTAACTGTTTTTTCTCAGAGTAGTGTATTAGGCCCAGATGTGAGGTGTTACTGTAAAAAAGTAGTGAAACCCCCATATAAACACAAGTGCCCCATACAGTATAGTCAGATAAGAATAAATTAATCACAGCACATTTGGGGATTTCAGGGAAGGTAAATAAATCTATATTATGTAATGAATAATGAATCAATCCCATACAGATGTTAGACCAATATAATAAAACATAAGCAATGCTAAGCATTTCAGGCTATGCTGACCGGGTGTAAGCATTGTGTACATATGAATACTAAGAAATGAATAGCCCAGCTAAGTGGAGTTGCCCATCGGTAAGCAATGCTGAACCTACCCCTTTAAGCACTGCCAACTTTAGCTAAGCAGATTTGCCCGTAGCTTAGCTTAGCTCAGCATTTTCAAAACCGTCCAATCATGGCAAAGGGCAGGAAATTGGCTGTATTTAAGCCCCTCAAGTGGGAATACAGCTCATAACTGGTTGTAGCTCTCCACTGTAGGCAGTATGGCAGGAGCTGGAGAGGGCAAGTGCTTTCGGGTGCAGCGCTGGGGCATACAGGAGTCCAAGGTCATTTTAGGACTCCTGGTAAAAAAACATGACATGAGACTGCTGCAGGACCAGTACCTGGGCTCCCAATATAAAGCAGAAGCCTGGGAAAGTCTTGCCAATGATCTCACCAGTGCCACTGGTATCCCTCGTTAGTGAGCAGTTCAGGCTCCACTATGCTGACTTGAAACAGAGGAAGTGGGATCTCTTGGAACAGTGAGTCCAATAAGTAAGACAGAGGAGAGATGTCCCAACAGTGTGCAAGTATTCATAGCAATAATTGTTTACCAAAGTCAAGCCTGTGTATGTGATGGATAGGTATATATAAATGTTTCTCTGATCTCATTACAGCTGCAGCTGAGTGGGCTGTGAACCAGGAAAACCATATCAGCAGGTTGCAAAGGCTGTGTCGCGAGGCGGATGAGTAACAATCCTGCTTGTAGTAGTCATATCAAATAAATATAAAGGAGTAAAATGCCATCTGGCACTATAAAAATGTGTATGGTTTCCACTGAATAAACCAGACAGTATGACAGTAATAGTCCCATACAGGTCATATTTAAATAAAAGTGTAACTGCCTGGCAATAAAGTTCTAAATCCTGGACTGGTTATGTTTACTCTGGTATTGTATGGTCTCACGTGTTGCATTCACCAAGATCTTGTATGTGAATAGTACTGTTGTGTCAACTGTTTCTCACACTGTGCTACATACAAAATATGTCTAGGAATGTCTGTATAAGAATGTTGTAATTACAAGGTCAGATTGTACAACCAAGGCAGATTTAGACAGAAAACACTTAAGGAAAATAGAGCACTTTCTAAATAGCTCACTCTGATGAAACACAAATTGTTGTATTTTTAGCACACGCAGCCATAGTTCGAATCCTGGGAGTGGTAGTAAGCTGTATGCATAACCACACCTCTCCACTACACAGATCTGTGCAGAATGTCCAGATATTTGCCTCATATTTTTGGCCTGTTCCTCTATTTTCCTGGGAGATCACTGTGATGATTTCAGGATTGTAGTCACAAAATAATGACATACAATTGAGTTTCAGACTTCAGATCCTCCAGAAAATGTATATTGAAACAGATCCTGTTACTCTAGCAACTTTATAAAAGTTTATAAGAGCAATATTTAAGATGTGTCCCTGTTTGTACCCCCAGTTTGTCAAGCTCTGTACAGATGTTTTCCATTAAGAGGTTGAGAGGTATGTGCAGAATTATAACTAGGAATATGGAAATATGTGTAGAAACAGTCAGGTAGTGTTAACAAACATTCCCTCCACAGGTCTACAAGGTAAGAGAAGTAGAAATCAGCTATAGGACAGTTGAAGTATACACTGTGTAGAAACATACCACTGCCCAAATGAAGGCCATAGGCTAATGAAATAATAATACCTGTAGAGTAATGATTAGAGCAATGACCATTAAGGTTGTGAGTACTGCAATGATATACAAGTTGTTAATTTACATCTCCCCTCCCACCATGTCTGCAACGATAATCTAAACACACAAATCAATGGGTATGTTTTACACTAAACCTACTGTTGTGACATATGCCCTATTGTTCAACAAATATTGAAATGTGTTACTATTAATGTTCCATGCTAAAATACTATCATTGGTGGCCTGTTGTTATCAATGTAACCTGCATGCAATTGTATTGGCCACTGTGGTTCCATATATGCATGTGTTCTGTTTGCTATGCAACTCTTCCAAATCTGTTGTTTTGGGTTAATAGGAATATCTATGCTTGCTGTTATAACTAATCCTGGATTGTGTTGAATATTACTAATACACATATGTTCAAAAACTGTAACACCATACCACATATGGGAAGGCCGGTTGCAGCTGACCCACTTCTCCCACTTTATCTGGCCATGGTACCAGGTCCCAGCATGTCTGGGACCCACCCTGAGACCTCCTTGTCTGCTGGTTCTGCACCACCTTTGGCTAGAACTGCTTCAGGGGATGGGGCTCGTCTGCCCCCTAGGAGTGGGCGCGGACAGGATCCTGTCACCCAAAGCCAGGTCTGGGGTCTGGGGTCTGGTGCATAGTGAGCTCTGCAGAGAATTGGGAGATCTGCTATGCCAGATTGAGGGCCACGTGGCGCAATTAGAGGGTCAGCCTGCCCCTCCTGCACAGCCCCCAGCACAGCCACCTTCGCAGCTGTGAAGGTGCAGTGTTGACTGTCCATGGGTGGGGACCTCAGTCCATCTGTTTCCATTTGGGGGGTGCATGAGTTTCCAATTTCCAAACACCCCTCCCTGTCCAAGGTGTTTACCCCCTCATGTGTCATATACCGCCCCGTATGCTGTCTTGCCTGTCTTCCTACCCAGTCTACCTCCCCAAATATATCTAATATCCTTCCCCAACATCCCACTCTCACCATAAAAAAGGCAATCTGTTTCCCCCAAAAAATTTTCACCCCATACATAGCTGTCCATTTCACACATGTGTCCACTGGACACATGCAATTTTGTCTAATTGGCTTCACAACACATTATTGTTGTCCTCACACCTCTTTCAGGGGTTTAGGTGTCCTACTATACCTCCAAATTAAGTATATATGCACAGCTGTTGCTGAAAAAGAAATGGACAGCTATGGACTTTCCCTACACTCATCCTGCACATCCCTAGCTACTTTCCCTATTGTCTTTCCATCTGCCTGCTCCCTTTTTCACCACTTTCCTATCACCCCTTTTTTCTTTTCTTTTAAAGAAATTAGTGCGGGAGTAAGTGGGAGTAAGCCCTTTTAAGCAGTAGTAAGTGGGGTTAAGTATGTTTGCATGGCACTAAGCAATGCCTACACAGGTTAAGCACTTTTAAGGCTAACTGCCTATATGTATATTTAACCAGAAGTTAGCATTACTTACTGCCGTGCAAACTCACGCAAACCCACCTACAACTGCTTAAAACTGACTTACTCACTCTGTATCCAACAGCCCTTTTTCTGCCCAGCAACAAAATAATCAGCCCTTGCAGGTCTTGAACACAGGACCGTGCAAACCATAGCCACAGCAATTTACCACTAAGCCATCTGAGCTGTAGATATGTGTGATGTTTTTTCAAATATATCATGCAGCACAGTCATTCAACAGTAGGGAAAATGTATTTATATATGGGTTGAAGTGGTCCAAAATAGGGACTTCTTGTAATTATTGCCATTATCCCTTCCTTCACAGCTGAACTGTTCTGTCTTGCAATAAAATAACCAGGCCTTGCTAGTCTTAAATCCATGATCCTGCATAATATAACAGCAACAAGTTACCACTAAGCCATTTCAGCTGTAAGATGCTGGGATGACTTCTCTAACATATCATTCAGAACAGTCAGTCTACTATAGGGAATATACAGTGTGGAAGCACTAAACATTCTAATAATACACACACACACACACACACACACACACATATATATATATATATATATATATATATATATATATATACATATATATATATATATATATATATATATATATATATATATATATAAACTATATACATACATACATACATATATAAATATATACATCCTTATATATATATATATAGAGAGAGAGAGAGAGAGAGTATATATACAGGGTGTACAGAATATCAAACATCCATTATTCCTACAGTTGCCACCTTTTCAAATGGCCAGTGTCTGATTATTTTGTACAAATGAGAATTATTGCATGAAACATATACCCACACACAATGAAAAGTACATGACACCACACAGTTTGCATACATATAAATGTTTATTTGTGTACTATTTCAGTTGTTTATGGCATTTCTTATAGCATTTAGATGTCTGAAATACATAACAACTGATTAATGCAACTCTCACAGAAAACATATGGTACAGTAATCTGCAAAACATAACATACTTTGCTGTCTAGGCTAAAGCTTTCAAGTACTACAACAGTAAAAAACACACTTGCCTGGAAAAGAAGAATCAATCAACACTTAATTACAGATGTATTTCAACAGCCTCCAATTACACTCTGTAGTCAACCTCCTAGGGGAAAAGTATCAATTGTCACAATGTAAATGTATCCATTACATAACAATGCTTAACTTAAAATGTCACTGTCACACTGACAAACAGAACTATGTGCAAGACAGTAAGCTCTACTCCACCAATGTTCCCATGGTGAAATGTATGAAAATGTACAGCCATATACCTTTATGATTCTTATTACTGATATTCCTCACATGTTGTAACAGCCTAGGTTAAAAACATTTAATACCTCCATAAAATGTCTTACAAAGGCATATAACACTGTTCTCTATACACTGACCTCCAGACTGTACAGAGTCACACATGTTTTGTCCAGCTGTAGCCCTTACATATATATATATATATATATATATATATATATATATATATATATATACATTACCCCACAACATGTGTGGGAGTCCACAACATCACTGGAATGATAGCAGGAATGTCAGCACTAAATAATGATAGACCATACCTATCAACCTCTTACTGCATGACATCTGGACAAAGACTGGTATATAAGTGGAGGACAGAGTCTGAAACACAGGACCATATTTGAAATATTGCTGTTATACACTGTGAAAGTTGCTGCTGTTACAGGATTGATTGCAACATACCATTACTCAGGAATATGAAGTAAAAATACAAATGGATGTTGTTATGTACTGAAAGCAATCAATGGAGAGAATGCCACTGATATGTCAGGGACAAGATATGTGTGGGGAACAGACAAAACATAACAGCCAATTTTCTGGCCATCATGTGGATAGGCCCACAGTTGAGAGCTATGCAAACAGACTGCATTCCATGCAAAACTAGCTTGCACACACAAACCCTGTAAAAGTAGCAGTATTCAATGCATATAACAGCAATACTCAGACACACTGTCCCTAGCTTTGGAACCTTGTACAAACATGCAGTTGGCCTGTGTCCACAAGTCCTGTTGTACTAGGTATTCCTACCTGCTGTCTATAACACTGCTGCCCCCACACATGAAGATGTCTTCCATACAGGAAAGGTAAAGGGACAATGCCCACATGATTTAGTTATTTATAGTAGTGGGTTGCTATGACATTGGCTATTGGAAGAACTTCACAGCTGCCTGCATGCAATTAGCAAGTGGGGAACAGCAACGGGCGCAGAGCCATCACCTGAACATAAGCATTACTTACAAAAGCCATTCTTCAACCTATTCAAACCAGCTCAATCCCAGTAGTGGGGAGAGAGAGAGAGAGAAAGAGAAAACAACCACATAAACAAAATCTCAAAATAAGAAATAAGAAACAAGAAGACATCCTGCACTCAGAAGGAATCTGAAAATAAACCAGGTATGTGACACATGTAAGCATGTAATTAAATGTAGTACTTGGTCTATAATAACGGGATAGATTATTATGAAAGATGTATATGTGCCATCAATACTTGCTGTAATGATGTCCTGCTGAAACAGCATCTAGCTTTGTCTGCAGTGGGCCATACCTGTCAATTGTGCAGATCTTCGCAGAATGTCAAGATTTAGCCATCATAGTGTTTGTTCTGTTCCTCCAAACATATATATTAGTATGGCAAATAGCTGGAAATGGAAGTAATGAAGTTATGGCAAACATCTGAGTTTCAGACCCCACCACCTTCAGAACAGACATGGTAATATGAAATGTATCATGCTACAAACTTCATAGGTTTGTAATAGGCATATCTACAATCTGTCCCTATATATCCCCGCTAATGTTAGGCTTTGTTCACATGTGATGCTTTAAGAGGTGGATAGGTTGTGTCATAGCTGAGGTGTCTGACACACCCTGGGAAAGGACAGCTCATATATGGCAACCACTAGAGGGTCTCTCAAACAGTCGTGTCTCTACCACTGCTAGGCCAAGTTAATGAGATGTTGCCCATATCCATATGTTGCCTGTGAATATGAGTATTATACATGTTTGTATTGTAAATGTAGGATAGCTATATAGGGCATGAGCATATTAAAGCACTGTCGCAGGTGTGTATGTTAAACTGCATGTGATATGTTGAATTAATAGCATTCAACTGTACAGTGTTCTTCTGGACAAGGTTCACAGTTGTGACAGATATCTGTAGTCACTTACACATATACTTGTGCTATGGCAGCTATATTAATACTTTATCAGAATTGACTTCCCTGTTTAGTCACCCAATGATGTGGACCAATGACCAGAAGTCCTGGTATAACAGGTTGAGACGTATGATTGAGCCGCAAGGGTGTAAATACAGTGTGTCATAATGACATAGAACACAAATGCATGCCAGGTACCCCTGAGCATGTGTATATATGTGTATGTTCAGCTGAAAGGCACAGAAGTAATAACATGGGTCACAAGCAGTCTGGAAAATAGGATGTGCATGTTGCACATGTGTAATATCACTGTCACTGCATACAACAAAATAAAATGTGTACTACTACTGATTGTTGCAATGCCATGACACTGATATGGGTACTACAGTAGACATGCCTATCACATAGTAATCAGAGAAGTGTACAACTCTGTTATGACACTCTGTCCATGCCTACAACTAACAGCTATATCAACACCCATATACACTGGATATCAAAGTGTACACACCCCTGTTGGAATGCCAGGTCTCTCTGCTGTATGTCATGTATGACATAGGCATGACATAGGTTGGTACTAGGCTAACTGCCCTTGCAAGCCATTGTAAGCCTAGCCAATTATCCCTTGTGAGGCTCAAACCTTGCACCTTGTCTTTGTAAGGCAAACACCTTAACCACTAGGCCACCCTCCATGTCAAAAAGTTTTTCACCTCAAATGTGACCCATAACCTGTAGAATTCTATTGAAAAAGAAACAAAGCTATTTCATGGAATGTGAACAACCATTGCCAAGTGAAGATGTGATATGATGTTAGAGTACAAACCAAGACAGATGGATGCTGTAATCATCTCAGCAGGTGTTTACACAACATATCAGTGTAAGGGTGTGCACACACAGTCAACTGGCTTACTGCACTGAGTATTAATTCCCATATGTTTCGACAGGACAGGTTGATATGTTCCCTATTGAACTGAGCAGGCTATAGGACACATCACAAGTGGGGATTGTGTTGACATGTGCTTTTGTGGAGTCATGTTCCAACAAGTACCATGCATTGTAACAGGGGTGTGTACAGTTCATATCCACTGTAGCTATATGGAATCAGCAGCACATTACCTGTACAACCATCCTCCACCAATGATAGAGTAATCCCCCTTGGTGGACAGTACCAAGACACAAAGCACATAATAGGTTGCTATAGTGGCTGTACAGGGACACATAGGTGCAGATCATCTATCTGAGCAAGCATGTAGGTTCACAGGTGACTTCCTGTAAGGAGGAATATGGTTAGAAATCAGACATATTCAAACCACCAAGGCCAATTGCAACCATGTCTCCACATATGTACGCAGTCTCAGAGACAGTAACACAAGTCAACCTGTACTGGGGGTAAAGCACAACTCATACACACATACCATGGATACAGGCAACCTGCATCAGACAGGATAGGTGGGAACAGTGGCACCCTGTCCACAACATTAGCACAGAGGGATATGCACATCAACCACACTCCTGCCCGCATCAGTGTTGAGCATGGACATAATGCTGACTGATGGCAACAACAGCAAGTCTCCATGGGGCATGAAAACATCACAGTTTGCCTCCTACATGGACACAGGCATGTGCTCACAGTTCCATCACACACTATAGTCAAACACAGAAATGCCACCATCCACACACCACCCACATGGAGGATGGCCACTGTCATCCCTCTACACAGAAATGAGTGGTGAATAGTGGATTATGCCATTAAGTGTCCAACATTGGGGGAACTGGATAGGTCAGGGCCAGGAGTGTAATGCAATATGTAAAAGCCATGATAGGTTACAGAGTTATGGTATAGTCTTGATTATTTGCAAGTAATATCCACTGTTGATGTGCATGTGGACAACCATATGAGGTCCTGTGACCTTTTATCCTGTTTATGTCTTCCAGGTACAATGCCCCAGGAACATCACCCCACATTTACAACCCATGAAAATGAGGCAATTATACAACACCTCATCCTGCATCATGACATGCTATTCAGCTGCAGGGCCCAGGATCTGCAGCAGAGGACTGCCCTGTGAAATGAGCTCATCCACAGAGTAAATTATGTCGGCCTGCACAACTGAACTTATGAGCAGGTGCGGCATCGTTGCACAGATCTGATCCGTCATGCCCATCAGTGTGCTGTTGCAGTAAGGAGGGACCAGCTAGCCACAGGTGGGGGGTCATGCCATCCAGCCCCCACTAACACATGCTGAGAAGCTACTCACTAGCCTTGGGGCACCTGCCCACCAGACAAACCAGCAGGTTGAATACAGCATTGTGGAGGTGGGTGCCACCCACACAATGGACGAGCAGTGTGCAGGTAAGGCCCCAGGGCACATTACTATACCACTGTTGCTTATCCATTTTCATCTGTAAACTATCTACATATAATCTCTAGTATTGTGGGTTTGTCCCCACCCTGTACCAATGCCACAGGTATGGCTTCTGACATTACTTCTCTCACACAACTATTTAGGTCCCTCTGGTATACAACTGGGGCAGCCTGTAGCTGGTGAGTATGGAGTTGATTTGTTCAGGTTTGCCAATACACCAGCAATGTTATAGCCATGCTATTTGTCATGCACACATTTAACACACCTACCCATAATGCATGCTGTACATATTCACTTATTTTTGGTGTTAACTGCACTGCATCACAGTGGTCACCATGGTGGCATATCTGAAGGGTATGTAAGAGTCCTGCAGTATACCTAACAACCTGTCAGTGCAAGATGTGTAGGCAGAGATGAACATAATGATGGAACAAATGGCCTACAGTAGGGACATGTGTGAAACATTACCCTTATACAGTGGCTACAACAGTGTATACACCACTATTACAATGGCAACTGTTCCTGATATAAACAATGTTAAACCCCAATACCACATTCCACACCTTTTAAAATCTGTAATATGATCCTATCATGAGCAATGAATGTGTAATATGGAATATTATGTTAGGACAACAAATATGAGGAATAAATACCTTAACAAACACTGGAAGCATATGTGTGCACACACTCCAAATAACATATTGTGGAAACAGCTTGTGATGTACTGACAGCATTCACTCTTCTTGAGTACACATCTTCCATCAAGTACAGGGCCTCGATGTCACACCAAATAATGGTCTGCTGTCCAAGACGTATGTCCATGACATTTACCCACTCACCTGCAACAGAGACAGCTGTGGCTTGCACACATCTTACAAATAATGAAATGGATCCCATATCTGAAAGGTAGCACTCAGGAGTGGGAAAAGTAGCTTTACCTCACCATTGCATACACCATGGCAAACAGTGCAGACAGTCATGTATATGTGTATGAAGTATGGGACAATATTGATGTAGAAAAAAAAACAGATGCCCATCCAAAACAGTTGACAAAACATGTTGCAAAATGGTCATGGAGGCTGCCCAGAAACATGCAGCAACATTGAGGGACTTGCAGGAATGTCTAGCAAGTACTGCCTGTGCAGTACCTGTGTCAACAATTGCCTGGATTCTGCATATGTGTGGCCTATGGGTTAGGGTAATCAGATGGAAGAGTTGTCCCACATGATACATCATCCAGGGCTCTCTACAGGTAGCATAAGCATAATATCAAGTCTCCTAAAGGCATGTGTTGCAATGTGTAATGATGTCATGAGACCAGGGCTCAAACCTACAGACAGTATTCATAAAGATACATGAGATGCACAAGCAACACCTCACTCCACCTCAGGGCCACTATCCCCAATTTTTAGCTTGCTGGTGACAGTGTACACTTTTAGGTTTGCTGTTCATTGCTGGAACTAGGCCGGTAGACATATTTTTTTGAATTTGGAACACTACAAAATAACACTCGTGTGGCCCATAGTTGTCAATCATCTACAATAAGGCTGAGGATGGGGAGGGGTGTCAGCTTGAAACGAAACAGTGAACTGAAGCATACATCCAAAGCTTACTAAGAATGGCTGTAGCTGAACACAGTCAAGGTTATTAGTTGTGCCAGACATAACCCTGACTCTACAGCACTAGGGAAGCCACTGTGTGACCTCCAAGGCCTATGCACATGATCTGACCTTGCAATCTGGCAGGGTTGGGGGACATTTGTAGGGCAGACTGACCAAATAATAGCAAGTGAAGATGGGGCATGCTAGTATACCCTTTCCAGGAATAGTGACTGCTATATTTCAAGTAACAGGTGCTTCAGCAAACCATTGTGTTAAGGGTGTGCACACTTATGCAAACCACATATTGTATGCATCTCATTTAGCATCTGCATGACTAACACATTTGTTTGATGCTTCATTGGATTGCATAGGTCATATGTCATATATCAGGTGTGTGTAATGTTAATAAATGCAGTATTGTGGCCCCACTGCAGATCATAGAAGAGGCTGGCATGTCAACAAGGGTGTGTACACTCCTCATATCCACATTAAGCTTTGAAGGTTGCCAGTGTAACCAGATTGCACATACATACACTGCTGATTATGAGATCTGCAAATCAAAGGACAGGCATTAATTATTGATATCAGTCTTCATATCATCCCAGGTATATGTCAGACAAACACATAGGGGCTGTGAGCAACAGAGCAAATATAACTGCCACACATATACACATTCAGCAATGGTGTGGACACCTGTGAGGTATGGTGCACAGTACATGCCAGTGTGCTGTACAGGTGCACAGCAATACTGTGTACATGGGTGCAGTGTGCTCCAGGGGAAGGGGCATTGCCTACTAACACAACTCATGCATCGCAGAGATGTATAATGTTGGTAACAAGGATTGAGTATGGCTGCAGTGTATGCTGAGTACCATATGTCATGCATGTTGACTGTTGGGTGATCAGAGGTCTGTGTAATATCTTTGTGCCACCTCACCTGTAAGTGTGTGTGTGTGTGTGTGTGTGTGTGTGTGTGTGTGTGTGTGTGTGTGTGTGTGTGTGTGTGTGTGTGTGTGCAGAAGTAAACCATATTGTACAGGTCTTAATTTACATTTCTTGTCTGCCCCTCACAGGTGGCGAGGTGGGTCAGGGTTCATCCTGCAGGCAAACTGATGTTAGTGTCCATACAGACTCTGACAATGATGAAAGGCTTATTGAGATACAGGCAGGGTTGTTAGCTGCTGAATCTGTGCCAGTGGTTCACATCCCACTTTTATCCACCCCATCCCCACACACAGTCGCAATGCCCATACATACCCCATCACCAGTGGCCATAGATGAGGGACAGTTGGCAGGTGGTGTCATGAGACTAGAAAGTGTGTTGACTATGGCAAGTGTGTCTGTACGCAGCAGCCATAGCCGGATGACCAGTGAGGTCCCACATGGGCAGATCTACAGGGGTGCTCATAGGAGGGCTGCTGGCCATCATGCCACTGGCAGAAGTGCCACAGCAGGTGTCACTAGATGCATGTTTGGGCCATCATGGAGGCACAGGCACACATGGAACATTACACGAGAGATGGTCTGAGGCTGCAGAGGGCTACACTTCCTGCTGTACATGACTACATTCGTGATCTTAGAGGTGCCCACCATTATTTTGCAGAGGTCATGGCTAGACGGTTAGGGGAGATGGTGGGAATCCTTGACTGTGTGGTGTCTGTGTTAGAGCATGTGGTGGGAGTAGGGCATTGGCCACATGGACTTAGGTCAGCAACACCAACAGGTGGAGGTCTACGTGGATGTGCAACAACTCACAGCCACTCCTGTAGTGGCAGTACCCGCACCAGCACTGCAGGGGGGTGCTGTCCACTCCACAACAAAGCAGGCTACGTGCACATGGTCCTGGCTGTTCCCAACAGGGATGCGGATCCAGAGGACAATTGTCATCATCAGGGGAGAGTACCATATTCATAGATTCATAGATTAGATTCATAGATTAGTACTAGGCTAACTGCCCTTGTGAGCCATTTTAAGCCTAGCCAGTTATCCCTTGTGAGACTCAAACCCTGCACCTTGTGTTTGTAAGGCAAACACCTTAACCATTAGGCCACCCTCCCAACCTCTGCCTGGTAGTGCCTATGTAGCCCCTGGCAGGCACAGTTCCCGTGTCTGTGGCCAGACATGGTGAACTCTGCACTCTGCCATGTACGGTCTGCAGCTGTCCAACATACTCCTGTATAGAGCAGCCACATGGCAGAAATTTGTGCATATATACACACACACACCACCAACACAGCTAGGGCACATCCATACCTACCCACACCACACCTGCACAGCCCATTTAATAAAGAACACCCTAACCCACACACATGATGTCAACCAAACAGCTCAGCCTAGGCCTCTGGCAAACCCACAACACACCCTGTGCATATGATGATACATGTGCCACATCCCTGTCATCCATACCATCAATGCAGAGGCATTCTAATATGGTTCTGATGCACAGGATGAATGTATTAAGGTTTAGCATTGTAATGCTGTTTAACATGTCAGCTGGAATGATGAATGCTTACATGACAAGTTTTGTAGCTGTACAGCCATAATGCATTATAGCTGTTATTAACACTGACTGATTGTGGTCTCCATAACGTATTCAGTTTGTGTTGTAGGTGTCTATGTGTCAGCAGGATGCTGGTCTGCTGTCCTTTCCTACGAGAGCTGTGGCACTGTGGTGACACAGTGACTGTGTCATATCCCGGATACAGCTAAACACAATTAACAGGTTTGTATAACAGTTACTGCATGTGTCACATGGTTGATAGGTCTGAGGGGTGTATACAGGTGAGTGCATAGTGAGTGCATAGTGTGATTAACAACTATTTAACCTGTTAACATATACTGTACAGTATAACAGCACACTAAGCGGGGGGATACACACAACAATAACCTCAATGTGGGTGGCTGTGCCCACAACAACCACATCCAACTATATACATCAACTCCAGTACCGCTGTACAGCTGTGGGAAAGAGGACATTTACACATCCACTACTAGTTTTGATGGAATGAATTTCCATGAGATGATTGCTTTGAAATGTTACCTTTTGCCAGTTAGTTCTCAAACAAATGATCTCCTGGGACATATATCTTCTGCAAACTGAAGTAGATCCCTGCACATACACACACACTTACTTGGCAACACTGATAGTAGAACCCCTACCTAGGTACTTATTGCTACTAATGTGTTTGCCCTTAATTACACACACCACAGAGCTTTTAGGGTGAGGTGTGTCCCGAGTTACCTGTTAAGTGAAGATCATCACCAGACCTTGTACAGTATGGTAATGGGGATGTACTGGGTGTTAATGGACAATACATAGTATGACATACTGTCATATATACAAATTGACAAACACATACAGTCATAGACATATTTGACAGACCTGGGCTTAGCAGTGCTAACTACCTTGTCAATGAGTACACACTGTTACAGATTTTTTGCATACAGCACATGCATCTTTGGGCTGGATAGTGTAATTAGTTGCCTGTATGGTTGATGGTGACAGTGGTCCTCATGCAGTGGACCTTGGGACATGTACTGGGGGTACCATGGTGTAAAGACAGTATACCCAGCACCACACCCCACACTGGATATTGTACTCACTGAAATCCATGATAATGCTCTGACATACCCACAATCACACATTGACCAGGACTGCAATACAAACCCTTGTCTATCTAATCAGTGCTACTACAGGGATATGCATTTCTTGCACATGCCACAGGGATAGTAGGATGAGGGTTTGTCATGGCTCTCCTAATGTCAGCAACATTACCATCCCTTATGATGTATGGCAAGGTTTATTGTATTTGGAGAATATGGCCTCTGAATGCAGTCTCCTACAAATATGCACATTCACACACAATTGCACACACATACACACACACACATACTCACATTTGCAAGGACTCAGAGGGCAACCCACTGCTATTTACCCATTTGTAGAACAGTGTTATACTGGTACTCCAAGTCTCAGGTAGCCCACAGGGGGAAGAGTGTCACAAGGTACATTTAAAATGAATTATAGTAGCAGCCCTTTCTAAGTATAGCAATGGGGGTGTAGTGGGTGAGAAGGCCCTCAGGGGATTTTCAACTATAAGTTTACAAACACAAAGACACTGTTATACTCAATAATGCACACACACATTTCTCAGTACTGAGGTCCATAGGTGCAGGTGTTCCTAGGTGTGTACCAGGCTAATGTCCATGAAGAGATGACAAGAGTAGGGCATATGAGTACACTGGTACCATGCCACCTGACATTTGTCAGCAGGCCATCTATCAACTGATGCCACATGAGTGATCCCCAGGGTGACAGTTAAATTCAACATCCACTCCTCTGGTTTTCTCTTGAAGAGGGCCAGTGAGGTGCTCCAATTGACATGTATGCAAAATATTTTGCATAACATGGTCAGTGTCTGGGTTATGGACCTGTACCCAAACATGTTCTGTCAACTGTGGTAGTCTGTTTGAGGTATCCATGGCATGTGGTGCATACAGAGTGGGGTTTCCTAGTTGTTGCATTCATAAGACAGTTGGGCAAACATGTAAGTGTCAGTCAATCAGAGATTGCCTGTAAGCAGCCAAGATGAATACCTGACATCTGCACATCTGTACAGAGGACAGTCAGAAAGTAGCTAGCCAACAGGTTATGCATTAGGATGAATGTTCTGACAGATAGATATCTGAAACTGATAGGTAAGCCATTACTACATGACAGTAGTCCTGAATGACATGTCCTAAAAACTTAGTAGTCTACAGTTAATATCAACATATCAGATCAATATCCAATAGAAGATGCATAAAAGCATACAGGTCAAACACCAAGAACACAATAGTCAGCACTCAGCACTCAGCATCCAGCTTTGCATGCAGGGGTGTATGGTTCCAGTAATACAATCTGCAATCTACTCCTACTTTGAAAAGCACTGTTAAAAGTACTAATGTAATGATACAATACATGCATGTGTGACTCCATATAACCTGGGATACTACCCAAGTATGAAACACATACAAAGAGAAAAGATTGTGGCACTACCCATGTTTACTCAGGTGTTCCATACAGTATATTCACACCCCTTGTTACTATAATGGCAGCACATAGAGGTATGTTATGTACATGGAATTAAATACACTAATTAAAGATGTCATTACCCTGCTATTTTATCAGACGTGCCATAAACAAACTATACAACAGAAGGAAGAAACTGTTGCAGAAAAGAGGAAAATCCCAGGATGCAAAAAATTCCCTTACCAGCCTCAGTAAGAAGCTGAAATCCCTCATAAAATCCTCCAAAGCTAGTTATGAAAATAAAATTGCCAAAGATTCCAAAGACAACCACAAGGCATTCTATAGTTATGTCAAGAATCTAAATGGCAATGGCAATGTTCATATCTGCTCTGAGCTACAACAGAATGGCATTAAATATACTGATCCCAAGGATATTGCCAATATCCTGGCAGATCAATTTAGTGCCAACTTCTCCCCCCTCTCATCCCCTAAAGGGCCCATCTCAATACCAAAAGATTGCCAAATTCTGGTAATCACAGCCACACAGGTAGAAATCACACTCTCCAAAGCTAAGAATACAGCATCCATAGGACCAGATGACATCCCGGGCTGTGTTCTACATGAACTCCAAAATGAACTGGTACCTCACCTAAGAGTCATGTTTAATCATAGCCTCACCTCAGGCTCCTTGACCACTGAGTGGCGCACAGCTATAGTTATCCCACTCCACAAGGGGAATCCACCTTGGATCCTGGGAACTACCGTCCCATCAGTTTGACGAGCCTGATCTGCAAGGCCATGGAACGCATTATCATGGAACTTATAAACAAAGACATTGGCAATCTTCAAACACTGGACCCCACCCAGTTTGGGTTCGTGAAGGGCCGATCTTGTCTCCTGAACCTGACTGACTTCTTCAAATCAGTCTCCAGAGCTGTGGACGAGGGTAAGGCAGTCCACACAGCCTATCTGGGCCTCGTCAAGGCCTTCAACACCATCCCCCACTCTGGAATCATAGATAAGCTTACTAAGCTGGGCATAAACCCCTACATCACTCGATGGGTTGCCAACTGGCTTACTGCCAAGACCCAGACTGTAAAAGTATCCGACTCCAAATCCAGCTCCAGACAAGTGAGAAGTGGAGTGCCTCAGGGTTCAGCCCTGCGACCTTTCTTGTTTGGCATCTACTTCTATGAAGTACAGGCCAACATTAAGGGACTCTGGCTAACAAAGTTTACAAATGACTGCAAACTGGGAGCCATTATTGAATCCTCAAATGATGTGGATATTCTACAAAAGGTCCTTACAGAAACAGATGCTTGGTGCCAGAGCCATGGGTTCAAGCTTAATGCCAAGAAATGTATAGTTATCCCCTTTGGGAAAACCATGTACCCATGAATTACCACATAGGTGGCAGTACACTAAACAGTGGTCTCACCTTTGATAACCACATCACCACAACAGTCAGGAAATCCTTCTATGTGGCACACCTTATCACTAAGGGCTTTTCAACCAGAAAAAAGGAGGTCATTGTCCCACTGTACTCATCCCTCATTAGACCCATTAGAGAGTACAATGCCCCATTTGGTATGAACCTCACAAGACATCTGCAACAGCTGGAAAGACCACAGAAATACCTCACTAAAAGAATCACAGGCCTAAAGCAGATGCCCTATGCTGACCATCTAAAAAAACTCCAACTATACTCTTTTGCATATCATCTACTCGGAGACGATCTCTGCTTAACATACAAGGCCATGTCAGACCCTGAGCTGTTGGACATGCTCCACTTAAAGAAATCCCAATCCCTCAGACCCACATTCTCCAGGGATCTAAACCTTGTCATCACAATGAACAAAACATGCTGGAGGGATAGGTTCGTGATCCAGAGACTCCCCATACTCTGGAATAGACTGCTCATACATGTCAAGCAGAGCGCCTCCTTGGCTCTCTTCAAAAGGAACCTTGATGACTGGATGGGAGATAGGAAATTCACACCAGGGATCATGTCAGTTGCCCTGCTAGACAGGGGTCCAGGGAAGTAAATATTGTGGGAAGAAATATCCAGGGAATTGTTTGGCTAGGTTTGTGTAGGCCCTGGGGCTGATAACCTAGTACCAACTTATGAAACTATGAAGACATGAATGTGATCACTGGTTACTAGGGCTGAGCTATGCTGAGCAGGAGTAAGCATTACTTACATGTAAATGCTAAGCAAAATTGCGAACTGGTAAGCGAAACTTACATGGAGTAAGTGCCTATTCATTTAACTGTATGTTAGCAGCACTTACCATCACACAAACCCACACAACCCTGCTTAAAGCTGCTCAAAACTGCCTTAACCACTCTGTATCCAACAGTCCTTGTTCTGGCTAGCAATAAAATAAACAGGCCTTGCAGGTCTTGAATCCAGGATCCCATACACTATAGTCACAGCAGTTAACTACTAAGCAAACTGAGCTGCAGAAATGTTTGATGTTTTTACCAACATAGCATCCGGCACAGTCATTCAGCAGTAGGGAAAATGTATTTATATATGTATATGTATATATATATATATATATATATATATATATATTTATATACATATATGTGTGTGTGTGTGTGTGTGTGTGTGTGTGTGTATATATATATATATATATATATATATATATATATATATATATATATATATATATATATATATATATATAGTGTATTTGGACATCATATCCACACTCTGAACCTCTCAAGGCAATCAGTCTGACCAAAGGCTGTGTAAATGGGGTGAAGGGGCTCAAACTAGGGACCTCTTGTAATTATTGCCCTTATCCCATCCTCCACAGCTGAGCTGTTCTTCCTTACAACAAAATAAACAGCTGCTGCAGGCCTTGAACCCAGGACCTTGTACACTATAGTCACAGCAGTTAATAACTAAGCCATCGGAGCTCTAAAGATCTCTGTTGTTTTTCAACTATATCATTCAGTACACATACTGCATAGTAGTGAACAAATGCTTTGACTACTACACTTGTTTAGTACTTGTAAGTGTAAATGGTGTTGAAGCAGTCATGTTCTTATATGCAAATATACACATATCAGATTAATATGGTGGGATATATCTGAAAAGGTATATACAACACTCATGTTTACACATAAAAGGATATCGATATATGTTTATACATATATATATATATATATATATATATATATATATATATATATACATACATATTCATGCACACATATATATCTAAATCTCTCTCTCTCTCTCTATATATATATATATATATATAAATATATTTGTATATATTTCTATCTCTATTTCTCTCTCTCTCTCTCTCTCTATATATATATATATATATACACACACACACACACACACACACACACACACACACACACACACATATATATATATATATATATATATATATATATATATATATATATATATATATAAAAAACAACATATGCCCATGGCATGTAGCACTATAACTCTCAACCTGTTTGTGCAAAGGAATGTAATGTATGTATTGCAATTATAAATGTAGAATGTCGCTACAGTGACAGGGGTTGTGTCTACATATATGTTGTGAAGGAAGGCTCTTTTGAAACTGACATGTATGCCATCAGTTACTGAAAGACATCATAAAATCATCATAGTGAAGTACAACACAAATCACAGTAATGATCCTATGGAATACAGAAGCAATATGAGCAATAAACATGGACAGTTTGAAACAATCTGGTCAGGCAGGAGGTATACACAGAACACCTTAGTGCAAGAAATGTGGGATAAGCCTGACAAAGGGGATGTTTAAAGCCATAAAAATGGGGATATATCAGAAATACTGGACTAGATAAGCTCACACAGTTGATGCATTCACACCCTCCTGTCTGTCCTAACACATATTAATTGAAAGAGCAGAGATCCCAAGCCCCATACTTCACACTAGTTAGTGACACATCTTCACACCAGCCCACTGCTTTGTCAGAAATACACAACACGTATGGTGGCCAGGCAATAGTACATCTGACAAATATCTGGACATAACATCACACTAGTGTAAATACACTGCACTGCTAGGCATGTCACCAAGCACTACAGCAGACTGCCACAACACTAACCCAATTTACCTATAGGGGAATACACATGTAATTGCAAATATAGCAGGCACTACAGGCATGTAACAACATGGAGTAACAGACACCAGTGTGAAAGTGCATTCCCACAACCAGTCTCAACACTGTCACATAATGGTAAGCCTAAGTAATTGTACAGTCTATGGCCTGTGTGAACAAAAGTCATCATCATGTTTACCACTCACACACTAACCCTACATATACTGACCCAATTCACAGTGTAGTCTGATACCTGACTATGGTATGGGACATGTCTCAGTCTGGCCCTACAAACATATAGACTGGTAGAGCATCAGAAACTGGAGCAGCATGCACTGTCTGATAGAACAGGACCACAAACATTGACATCTACCCCAATCTGTACACAGGCCAAATAACATGATCACAATACACAGCTACATAATACAGAAACTCTATCAACAGTCACCATAAGTACACAGACCTGACTACTGTACAGACTACCACAGAATATCCAGGTTTTGTCCTCAACTATTAGGCCTCCTATACATTACATGTCTGGCAGTCTGATATATCACTGGCTTGATATCAGGAGTAAATAATGGTATACTGTACATATTCACCTCTTACTGCATGACATATGAACAAAGGGTGACAGACTTGGGGGACAGAGGCACAAACACATGGCCAGTATTGACATATTGTAGTTATAAACTGAGAACATTGCTGGTGTAACAGGGTTTGTTGTGACATATCTCTTCTGAGGGATATGAAGTCAGTAACACACAAGGATGTTACCATTCCTGAGTACAATCATCAGAGTATACTACTGCATTTATGAAGACAGAAAATGTGTGAGTAACACACCAAATCTCAGGCTCCAAACTCTGGCCAATCTGCAGATAGCCCTACAGGTGAGAGTTTTCTCAACCACATAACACTATCATGCCAGACTTTAAATCATGCCAAACAGCCATATCCACACAAACCCTGTTAAACCAACATTACTTAAAATGTAGAACAGCAATACTTACATTCTGTCCCCATGTCTGGAACATTTCCCTTCAGTTTGTTGGCCTGTCTCCATTGTGGTGGTTGCAAGAGGTATTTCCAACTACCCTCTGTGATGCTGTTTGTTACACACCCACATGAAGTCCTGCTCACAGTGAGGGAGAAGGGCCAACATCTACTTGCACTGCTTACTTATACGAGTGTGTTTCCATGCAATTGGCTATAGAAATGATACCACATGTTTCCACATGCAATTAGCAAGTGGAGGACTCCAATTCATGCACAGATCAGCAGCTGATCATCAGCATTACCTACCAAAGTCAAGCTGCTGGCTATGCAAAACAGATGCATTTTTTCCACATTTATCAGAGAGGGGGGGAGAGAGAGAGAGAGAGACAGAGGGAAAGAAAGAAAGGAAGAGAGAAAGAGCCAAGCAAGTTTGTGTATGATCTGTTGGTAGTGAGAAGTCTCTGGGTATTATAATGGTTGCCTATATATAAATGTATGGCTGTGTATTGTCTATAACAACCTCTATGGTGTTTGACAACTGTTGACCTTGTAATGTGGCATTGGGACCTCAATATGAGGATGTAGCAAAACCTACCAGGCAATGGATCCTGTTATTCACACATGCACTTGCCAGTACTGAGTTTCAAACCCCTACGTAGTTATTTATTGGTACTATAGTGTTATGCAGCTATCACAAGCACCACTGCAGTTATATGTTGGAAAGCTGTCCAAAGGTATCTTTGAAGGTGAGTGACAGCTGCAGTGCTAAAGGAGGGAAGTGCAGTACATGTGAATGAACACAAAAGCAGGTGTCAGCAAAGACTAACACACTCTTACAAACAAACACACACATTTTCACAGTTGCCAGGGTGAGGATTAGAACTAATACTTAACTAGTTTACTATATTATGGTATTACACAGTTAACACAAGCACCACAGAACTTTTGGCCAAAGGGTTATTTCAAGGTGATTGACATCAGCAGGAGTGCTAACATGGGCAATTGGAAGTGCAGTGTGTGTGTGAATGGGCCATAAATCATTCCTCTGGAAACACACACACACACACACACACACACACACACACACACACACACACACACACACACACACACACTCAGTCACACACAACTTTACATTTGACAGGACTGAGTATACAAATGATACATGAATACTGTTTTTTACTATTGTGTTACACAGTTATCACAAGCACCACAGACAGTATAGGGCTGAGGGCTACCAAAAGGAATGTCTACAGTGATTGACATCAGCACATCATGCGATATCAGCCAATTGGATGTGTAGTGGGTTGGACAGGCCTTATAATGGAATTGTATCTGTCACTGTCTGTCTCTCTCTTCCCCACATCTCTGTGTGTGTATGTTTGACATATTATAATGTGTTGGCCTTGGATATGTGTGAGTATTCCTATCCAATGTGTGTGTGAAGCATAAATGGTGTATAATTGATGTGTGTGCACAGACATCTGCAAATGACAGATATGTATAGTTCACTGTGTTGTCAGACATGGGCTTCATTTCTCTAAGTGTAGGAGCATGCTCAGTATGACCATCTCTATTGAGTGCATGGATCCATTCCAGGTAGGCTTGCACTCCAGTCCAGGGTTTGATGATCTCAACCTACAAATAGCAACCTATTTCTGCACAATATCTGTAGATAGATTGACAATATGGAGTCACAATGGGCGACAGATAGGGGGATACTGTAACCATTGCTGTTTGTGCTGCTTGTGTTACATGGTTGGTGTTAGCAGAGATATTCAGACATATGTACTGTTTTACACTGTAATGTAGTATGTCATCAACTACTGACAGATATAATTATTTGCTCACAGTTATTTACTGGAAAATACAAGATGAACAAAGCTGAGTCCAGTATTGTGGCCCACAGCCTACACATTCTTGCACACTCCTGCCATTCTGGAGGGGTAGCTACAGACACTTGCTGATGGGTCTGTGTAAATGGTTCCAGCACCTTGGTAGTATGGTGGCTGAGGATCCCCTTGTTGTACATATATCAACTTAACAGAATGGCCATATCCTGCTGTGGCCATACCTCTCAGCTGTACAGATTCACTCAGGTTACCCAGAGGCAGTGCTCATATATCAGTCAGTTCCCCTTCACATTGTGGTTTACAAGCAGGTTTGTAGCAACCCATTACTGGGTTTGCAGGCAGGGGTAGTATGGGCACACATCAGAGTTTCAGACTTCACACACTCTATGACGTCCATGCATCTACACCCCCCAGTCTGTTATTCTATCCTCGTCCTAACATTATGCGAGCAAAATCTGGGAAGTATCCCTATAGTTGGCCCTTCATGCCAGCAGTATTTATGGATTGGTCCCCAGTTCATGCAGTAGGACATGGGGGGCTTGCTACTCAGATTTGTCAATATGTCCTTGCATTTGTGTTCTGTTAACTGTGTTAGTTTTTTATTTAGGACCCCATGAGATACCATACAGTGGCACTACAGGTGAGACACAGGCCTTTGACAGAGGACTGTAGGCCATTTGGTAGTGCAGGCCATTTGTAGCAGGCCAGTGAATTCTGTCACTCCTACATTCCCAGGCTGCGAGCCAATGGATTCCCCTGGGGTGACAAAGTAAGTGTGCAAGGTGTTAATGGCAATAGTTCCTGTACATATTGACCCATTGGTCCAGATGCATGCAGGGTGCTGCTTACAGCTAGGGACACACCTGCATATGACACCTGTTCAGTATGCTGCATTCTGTGGGTATTCCCATACAAAAGTGGGGTCATACTGTACTCATTCCCAACAGCAAGGATATGACCTGTGATAAACCTGTGGCTGATGGTGGGGTGAGCTGATTGCATGTGTGATATGGAAGGTACTGGCAGCTGACTCACAGATATACCTGGGACATTCCCCTTATGCTGCCTTGTGCAGGGACATAGGCAGTCTCTCATTACTTTATAACTGTGCCTTTTGTGGTCTGCCAGTGATTGTCCAGGCTACATCAGTATTCCATACTACACAGACAACTAATGTGCTGCTAACCTCTATTTACAATTCCAAAGTTGTGTGCAGCTGACAGTTAAATTTTATGCACTCTGTCTAGGTTACTTCGACCTGTGTACTGTGTGTATGTATGGGGCCACATTCATGGCATGTCCATCTTTCAAACAGTGACAGATATTGACATCTGGACAGTGAGTATGGACGACTGCTGTCATAGGTATTGCTGAGATGCATTGTGGTTGGCACTGCAGTTGTCCGAACATGGCCCTGTCATCTACAGTACTGCCCATAGGCCACCGAGACACAGCCCTCCATGCCTACATGCTGACCATTTCCACACAATATTGAACACATGACAACTTAACACATGGACCCCTGCATATTGTACACAAGCAACAATCTATCCTGTAGATTGGGCCAGCTCAGGTAATCTGTGCTCCACTGTTATTACACCTCACACTTACATGTTACTGCATTTCTACATGGGATTGTGGGGGGGGGGCACACATGCCATCTTTAAACATTTGCTATGACTGTACTGGTATTTCAGGTACTCTGTTGGCTTCCATTTCATTTTGTATTCTGACCTATCATGCAGACTGGAGGCATATCAGTAGTGTACAGATCTTAGGTTTTATTGACCTACATTACAGTTTCAGGCTTCTTACCCTTCAGAACTGACATACAACTGCCAAACCTGTTGTATTCTGTCTGTGTAGGTCTGGAGGGGGGCTGTTAACCATTGCCATCAATTGGAGGCCTTAGCCCAGCCTTTCTTTTTGGTCATCTACACCTGTCCTTCTGGCCTGAGGCTGGGGGTGGGTATGTGAGCCACACTGACAAGCATGTGTGTGTCCTATGGACATACATTTGGGCCACCACATGTACTACAGTGAGATTTGTCACCTTGTCTATTACTGCCTAGTATGTTGACAGCAGTATTTTTATGGATTTCATGCTGCCCATATAGGTGCACACTATTAGCTGCCATCCCATTCAGCCACCCAATTCCCTTGCATGCTCACATCCATACCATAGACACAACTATCAGAACATAATACTCCATTCAGCAATTGATAGGAAGACTGACTTACCTTGTGGCTGTGCCAGTATTGAGGATGGTGCTGGAGGGATGACTATGTCAGATGCACATAGTACACTCCCTATACATGGTAAAGCACAGGTAGTGTCATGTTTGGCATCCCTTTTACTGTACGTGTGAGTCAGACAGAGGTGTCATTCTCTGGCTCTCTACCATGTTAGTGTATGTGCTATGCATTGTCTCTTTGCCAAGGCCTGGGCATATTGGGCATGCCTCCTTCTGCCTACATGGGCAGGCCCAGTTAGTTCCTCCTCTGAGTCCCTCTGTGCCTGTGATGGCCTTGGCAATGGTGGGGGGCTGTGTGGCCTTGCCCCGTGCTGTTCCTGCTGCAGCTGTTTCTGCAGGATCATATTGTGTAGCATGGCACACACTATGAACATTTGTGTACATGTAGCTGGAGAGTACTGCAAGTCTCCACCGGATATGTCCAGGCAGCGAAACCGTGACTTGAACATCCCAAACACACACTCTATTATGATTCTGGTTTGTGCATGTGCCTCATTATGGAGTTCTTGTTCAAGTGTGTGTGCATTTCTGAGGGGTGTCCTCAGCCACGGCTCCAGTGCATAGCCAGCATCCCCCACTAGGTGGCCATATGGGATGTCCCCACTGGCAAATGACTGGTGCACCTGTGTCATATGCCAGATGTGGGAGTCGTAAAAGCTTCCAGGACTGCCAGCACACACATTCAGGATAATGCCCTGGGCATCGCACATGATCTGGAAGTTGATGGAGGGGAAGCTCTCGCCATTTATGTAGACCCTATCCTGCTCGTCGGGTGGTGCTTTGATGTGTCAAGCAGTCTATAGCACCCACTACCTCAGGGTATTCTGCTATTTGGAAGAGATGCATATTGCTGGTCAATGCCTCATGGGTGTTGAGGAAATATATGTGCTCACTGACATGTGCTGACATGGCATCCAGGAACTGGTGGAGTACCCTGGATGCTGATGCCTGTGAGATCCCCATGATATCCCCAGATGCCCTTTGGAAGGTACCTTTGGCTAGTATTCTTAACCCTACACATACCTTGGTATCCACTGGGATGGGTTCCCCTCTGCTGGTTCTGTGTGTGAGGCATGGCTCACACAGCTCAACAATTTGCTGTAGAATGTCCCTGTCCACCCTATAGCGTTCTACTATCTCCAGCTCATGTAACCCCTGGTAGGTTACCCTGGGTTTGTACACTCTTCTCCTTCTCCTCACTGTGGGTTGGACATCAGTATTCACATCCTCATCACCCTCAGCCTCTTGCACATATTGATGTATGACAGCAACAGCAGCCCCTAACATTTTGTTAGTTTTGTCAGGTAAAAGTTCCCCTGTCTGTGTACACCGGTGGTGTAGAATTTGTGGGAAAAACCAGACTGGGATGTGTTTGCATAGTTTATAGTAGTGTACTAGGCTGTTCCATGTGTAATTGGCTGATTCTGATATATTTCACCTGCCAGCTATGCTAGTTCTGCTTGATTGCCTTCCTACTGCTGTTTTCCCTTCGTATTGCCTTCCTGTTGAAGCCCCCGAGGTGCACCGTACATACCCAGTGCTCAGATATGAACAGAGCTGCTATTTCCTGTCTTTTATTTGTTTGTTTGTTTAAAACCCAGTGCATGGTACACACACCGTTTAGGTAATGTAAACACTGATAGGCAGCCTCAGACACACCTCCTTGCTTAGCTGTGCTTAGCTAAGGGCAAACACGGGCCACATAGCTCCAATAAGCTTAAAGAATGTATAACACTCCCCCTTATGAGGTCATCCACCTCTTACACTTCTACAGTGGTGTTGCTGCACTGAGAGGAAATCTGTGATTCAGTATCAATCCCCTCATTTGCATAAAACAGAATGCTAATTCATAGTTACCACACTCACATTCAGCCTTCCCCGTAGCAACCAATATTCCCTGGTATTGTTATGTTATGCATGCCATTGACTATTATGACAAAATGCTGATTTGGGTTTAAAAGCTTATTTCCAACTTTTTTTCTTATTTTCTGGCCTATCCTGTTTGCCCACCACTGCCCTACTCTTAAACGTCTGAAATCGGCCAAAAAAAAATTATTTTTTATAATTTTGCAACTATTTATCATGCCAATGGCCACATATTTGGCCATTGGCATGCCTAATCCATTGAATACATGCTTTCTTTAGAGCTGTCATGCCTCCGTTTTGTAATTTGCAGAAATGTATTCGGTTAGTAACCGAATACATTTCTGCAGGTTGCACTATTCCTGCACAGAAGCCTGCCTGCTCCCTGCATCACTAATTCACCTCATTTGCATGGTTTTCACCAGCAAATGAGGTAATTAGCATATAGCAGTGGTGTCTGTGCAGGAATAGTGTAGGCGTGCTCATGCTCGTCTTGGGGGCTCATTCCTGAATCGCTCGGCGGACATATTGCGTGCTGCAGCTCTTGCACTATTCAGGCACTCCGTGCAGAGCTTGCTGAATCCGCCTGAGTGATTTATACCTGTTGAACAGTATAATGACATGGTGAAATATCTGCCTGCAGATCTCAATAATTAATTGTCAGTTCTACTTCTACCTTCAGTTTTAAGAATGAGTTATTAAAGCTGCTTAATACTAGTTAAAAAACAGCTACATTTCTGACTTTTAATATGATTTTTTGTTTCATAAATATCTTATAGTATCTGTATTTTATGCCCTTCCAAAATTCCATAAACATCTGTTAAACCTCAAAACAGGCTTATCATTTGTAGTTGTGGGTCTTTTACTGGAACGTTTGGTCGGTTTATTGATTTCTTTTTCAATACCTTGTTGTGACAAATAGACCAAGTTATGTGAGTGATACTAGTTTTTTAATACAAATAAATATCATGTTTATTGCACTGTTGACATTTTTTTTTGTGTTTAGATATTGAATCTTTATTTACATCTGTAGTTCATGAATATGGTATTCATGCCAATAAGTTTTATTTAGAAGTCTTAGAAGAAAGCCCTTCTGGTGTGGATTTACTTTTTAATCAGCTAAAATTTGTTCTTACTGGGCATTATTTTTCATTTGAAAATAATTTCTGTTTGCAGTTGGGCAACACAACAATGGGGAGTGGGCCAGTGTGGCCCCCAGTTATACTAATTTAAACATGGACTGGTTTGAAGAATATATTGTGATGTAGGACGATATTAATCTTAAGACAAACACTGTTGTATGTATATTCTTTATGGATGATTGCTTTTGTAATTCACTAGGGGATGAAGTCATGGCAGATGAGTTAGTAGAATGGTTGGATTCTACTAGTTTTGCTTTTAGGTTTACATTTGAAAGCAGTAAGAATTAAACACATTTTTCATCTTAACATTAACAGTAAAATTAGGTATGGACATTATTTCTAAAAATTATATTAAACCTACTTCAGTCCTTAATACGTTCCTTGACAGAATTCCCATCCTTCAAAGTTAAAGCGTGAGCCCGATTTTTGTGGTATTAAAGGAATCATACTAACCTGGCAGATTATTTTGAAAATAGTAACTGTGTTAAAAGTTTTTTCTTAGAAAAGGGTTATTCTTAAGACTCGTTAAACATGGTAAACATATGAAAATTGATGAAGAGGAATTACTTTTTGGGGAAAACAATGACAGTAATGAAAATGTAGTAGAAGCACTTAATTTTGTCATTGAGTATTGCTCAAGTGCTGGTAACATAGCTAACACTATTCATTCTTAATGGAATCAAACTTTCTCAGGTAACTCTCTAAAGTGGCAGGTTGACACCCTGGAATATCCTCTGTCAAAGAAAGAAATCTAACCTACAATAAGCTTAAGTATATACTAGAATAATGACCACTGGGGCTTTTATAAGCCTAGCCATGCAGCACAACCCAATTGTATCCCCTGGAAACATATGCATCTTAATTGGGGGGTATGTTTTTTATGTGTTATGAAGGGTATGACTATTAGAAGGGGAATGAGTGTTAGGAGGTTGCTAAAAAGTTATGTGGGGTGGATATGTGAGGAAATGTTTACTGTTTTACTCTGTCTGTAAGAGACATGAGGGCCAGCCTAAGGATGAATTTATGATTACCCATCTAATATAAGTTAGGAAGATAAAAGACACCAACAGATTTAGGATCCTTTAAGGGATGTTTATACTGTGGTATCTGTAGCTATGGGACTGAAGGAAATTAATTTGTGAACTCCATTAATAACAAATTGGTCAAGATTAGGGAGGTTACTACAGACAGAAGTAATCTGGTTACTTCTGTTTTCATCTGTTTTTGCTGTAACAAAGGAAACTAATGCCAGCCCAGCTATCTGGAATTTTGTAAATAATTCTATGTCATTTGCAAATATTGATATGATTTATACAGAAGTGTGTGTAAAGTACTGAGCTAAAATGTAACCACAACATGCCCTATTGGAATAGAACAGGGGTGTATCTGGCCTATTGTGACTGCTTAGATGCATATGCTGAATGGAAACCGGAACACATGAGGTTAACTTTAAAAAAAATTCAGAAAAAATAGTTGTAATTAAATAGTTTGATAACCACCTAATGAAAGAGATGTTATCTCTCAGTTTCAGTGCAGTAGCAGACACAATGTCTAGAGCTAGAAGTTTTTTGTATTGTCTTGAAAGAGAAGTAATTACTAGGCTTAAGATGTCAAAGTCTTTTATTGTGTTATGTCTTCCAGGATCTGCAAACATCTGAGAGATATGTATTTTCACAGGGAAATGCTAAAATTCTGTTAGTTTCTGACAGAGTGGCTTTGGCTTGTGAACTGAAGTCAAGTGACAAAAACTGATGTCCTCCAAGCTAACCCAGCATTAATATTTGACATTAATTTAAGAACTCTCCGAGAGAGAGAGAGACTGGTAATTTTGTATTTTGTCTTTGACCTAACAACATCAGCTGGAAACATCCACTCACCTCTGCACTTGCCTTGCTGTAAGTAAGTAGGGCATAGTAACTCTTATAGATTTAGATAGGAATATAGTAAAGTATAGCTTAGATGTTTTCTTTATTTATTTGAGACTGTCCTGCAATGTTGAACTCTGATGTAACTGATTACTTACTGAGTATTGTCTTGTTCTTTTAATATTTATTATTGAATATATTTAAACCTTTTTAATTGTGTCTGGTCTGTTTAGAGATATTTAAGCTGTTAGAGTACTTGCATATCTATTTGGTGACACTGTACAGGCCATTCCTAAATAGCTTTGCTCTTAGTCAGACTACCATTTGGATTAAAAGTAATATTACACAGTAGGAGTGGACACCCTTTGCTAAGAGCCTTAAAGTAGTTGATAAGAACTGGCTTGTGGCACTGAAAACTACCTTATAGTCTGGGCAGAAGGGGGCATAGCTAGTAAACCTGTGCCAGCCTTTCCCAGGAGTGAGTGTGTGTGTGTGTGTGTGTGTGTGTGTGTGTGTGTGTGTGTGTGTGTGTGTGTGTGTGTGTGCACATGTGTGTGTGTGTGTGTGTGTGTGTGTGTGTGTGTGTGTGTGTGTGTGTGTGTTTGCATAAAAATTAAATCTCAAGGAATGTGTGTCAGCTACTTGGGGAAGGACACGAAGCACTGGTTGGACAGAGAGGGTACTGGAAATTTTGGTTTGGCTACTCAGCTGAGATCTGAACCATATAGCTGTGCCAGTGGGGAGTCTTATTAGGGATCTGGAGAAAGAGGGAGAAAGCATCCCCAGACTGACTGTGATCTCTGTGTGCTCTTAAGGGAAATTGCACTTTATTGTGTGTGTACTTGTCATCCTTCCAGTGATTACATTCCCCACTGTTGCCAGTGGTGAGGATTGAGGTCCTTGATTACTGAGTCAGTGCAGAGGTGTCACACTTGCACTGCAATGCATGTGAGCATGATATATAGGGCATGTTGGACGTATATAACAGAGTACATCTGAGATAACAGGTGTGGTCATCAGCTGCAGAGTTAGTAGATGTTTTACTAAATTTCATGGAGGGCAAATTACTGATTTATAATTTATTGATGTCCACATACCCAAACTGTCAGGCAGCTCAAGCTGAGCTGACAAAAAGATAAGTTTGGGTGCCAAGCCTTTCAGAGCTTTACTGTCAATGAAGAATACACTCCTGTAAGGCTTTTGCAGATTGACAGCTTGTGCTGTTTCTTTGCTGGGCAGATAACGTCCCTTTAGAGAAAAAATTCCATTTAATACTTTTGCTTATTATTTTATACTTTTCTTTTCATGAACATTATTTTAAATCTAGGAATATGTGTTTTAAAGGACTGTCATGAGTCTATACTCTTTTAAATAGAAGTTCTATTTTTTCCTTTCCGTTTAAAAGTTGTAGTAACTGAAAAACATTTTTCTGTGGATGAATTGTGTTTACTTTACTTTGTGGGGCTGGCATATTTTTAAAGTCCTTTTTACTGTGGGAAAAAAAGCGACTTTAAAAAGAAAATCTTTCTATTTCTGCTGGCATTTACTGTTTGTTTTCTCCTTGGAAAGAGGCATCATATTCTGTTTGACCACGGGGCAAACTGTTGGTCCATTGGTCAGTCCTTCTTCCAGCCACAAAAAAAGTTATACAAACATCTTTTGCCATCATTGCAGTCTAGCAATTTTCCTCAGCCACAGGCTGGTGACTCTGCTATGGCCATTTTTTTACCTCAGACCACTTGCCATTTATCCCAGTTCTATCAGGTGTAGCACCTGCAGCCACTATGGATTGGAGGTTAACCCCATCCTCTGTGGCTTTTGGGGTCCCCTTAGTGGGTAAGGGAGAACTACTCTTGTTAACAGGAAGAGGGAGAGGAGAAGGAGAAGGGCTTGTCAGCCATTTGAGAAATAGCCTGCTGTCCCAAATGCTAGCTGCTGCTGCCAATTCCCATGTCAAAAAAAAAAAAAAAAAAAAATTTCTTAATTTTGGAGATCAACTGCACTGATCAACAGCTTGACTTCAGATCTCACAGTGTGATAAAAGAAACTGAGAGATTAATGCTTATAATTCTGACAATTTTAGTAAAATTCAGTTACTGGCTAGTAAGTTCAATGTCTGGATGCCAGCAAAGAAGAAGATGAGAGAGCCTGAATGAAAATTAACTAGTAAAGATGAAGAGAAAACACTGACTGGGAAGAATCTGGTGACTGTTCAGCAAAAAGGAGTTCAAGCCCCAGCTTTGGTACAAGAGAAGGCTTCCAGTAATTTAGAGGAAAAAATAAATCAAATATGCTTAGAGCTTATTAAAATAAATGAAACATTGAAGGAGTACATCAACCTAATTAATAAAAAGATGGAAAAAATTTAACCGCTATTCAGATAAACTGATAAAACTGCAAAAAAAAAAAAAAAAGCTGAGTATGACGCTGCTTATGAAGTTCTGTTTCAAAAAATGGTACAGTTACAGGACAGAGCACACAGATAAAACCAGAGATTTTCTGTTGTACCTAAGAAACTGGAAGGGACAGACTCTATTAATTTAGGAAAACATACATAAACAACTAGACTGGTATTCCACAGCAGAATTTGTTAATTGAAAGGGCACACCATGTGTATGCGCCAAACCTTGCCATGAGAAAGCAGCCAAGACCTGTAATAGTAAAGATGCAATAATACCAGCAGAAAGAAAGAACCCTAGGTTTCTGTGCTGGGACGGCTCTTGCTTGGCATCTACATTTCTGAAGTAAAAGTCAATCCCAAAGGGCTATGGCTGACTAAGTTTGCAGATGACTGCAAGCTAAGAGCAGCAATTGAATTAAATAATAAAATGTTGATCAAACCCTAAAGTACAAACAAAACTAATAAACAATAAAGTACCTCAAAAATATTTCCAAGCCACTAAACAAAAGGTGAGCATAAGATTACACCAAATAAATACATCTTCAATATTTATTTTAAATGAGTTTAGTGATTTGAACTAATACAAACAATTAAATCCCATTTTTTTAAATCCCTAGTCTAGTACCACTGGTGCTTCGTTCACAGTCCCATATTACATTATATCCTCCACTAAGGAACACACAGCATAAATTAAAAAGCAGGTGTTAAAAATGGTAGTAAAAGGAAAACTTCTCATTGGTTATTAATCCCTCAAGTACATAGTTCAAATATAACTAATTTATATAAAAAAACATAAATATTGTATAATTAAATTAATTTATATTAATAATTAAACTGGATATGTTAATTCTATAAGTTAGGGAAGTTGATAAATAACCGTTAACATTATTCACAACCTATGGTATTAGCGTAGGAATTTTAAAAATCAGGATTTAATTTTTGTATTAGTTCTGATGAAGTCTCAGTGAGATAAAGACAAACTGATTTAAAATAAATATTGTATATTTTATTTATTTGGTGTAATCTTATGCTCACCTTTTGTTTAGTGGCTTGGAAGTATTTTGAGTTACTTTATTGTTTAGCACTCATTGAGTCCCCAAATGACTTTAACCATCATGCAGGAAGGTTTATCTCAAATAAATAACTGGTGCCAAAATCATGGACTGAGACTAAATGCCAAAAATACAAAGTCATCTACCCCAGGGAACTAAAATATTGACAATATGCCCTCAAGAGTTGATCCAGTTATTTGGGATTTGGGAACTTATGTGGATGATGACATAACTTTTGACCAACATGTCTATTGTAAGAAAGTCCTTCTGTAATGCACAGAGTATAAATAAAGGGACTGTGTCTAGATGTAGGAATGTCATTGTCTTCTTTTACTCAGCTGTCATCAGGCCAGTTATTGAATATAATGCTTTATTTGGCATGTATTTGTCTAGACACATGCAACAACTGGAACACCCACAAAAATGCCTTACTAAAAGTGTACAAAGCCTAAACAATATGTCCTACATGGATCGACTTAAAGTCCTATCACTATACTCGGAGTCCTCCAGACTGCTAAGAGGTGACCTGTGCTTGTCATACAAAGTTCCTCCAACCCATTAATGATGGATTTACTGCACATCAGGAAGCCAAATAGCATCAGAAATACTTGGTATAGGGATCTAAACCTCTTTTGCAACATCAACAGAATGGTTTGGAGGGACAGGTATATCTATTAGAGGATACTGCTGCTGTGGAACAGACTCTCCATTCACATAAAACAAAATTCATCCCTGTCCAGTTTCAAGTGCAACTTAGATCTAAGATGGGAAACAGAAAATGTATCACAGGACTGCCCCCCCCCCGTACTACTACTAATGGGGAGAGGCAGCTCCTAAATGCT
This sequence comes from Protopterus annectens, assembly GCF_019279795.1. NCBI lineage: Eukaryota > Metazoa > Chordata > Ceratodontiformes > Protopteridae > Protopterus > Protopterus annectens. The sequence goes on along the minus strand of NC_056733.1, from coordinate 1,624,699,428 downwards.
TTATTCCATGCAAGAATCTCCTTCAATTATCTATGGTATAATCACAGTTTTTCTCATTAGGTGTAATATAGAATTATTGACCATGGGATGGGTAAAGCCAATCTATAACCAAATAGGACTGGTTATTTTTGAGCACAAAAAAGGAAATAGGCTAGGCTTGGAATAGCCCACAAGGGCAGCTAGCCTAGTACATAGATATGAACCTATGAACCTATAAGATTTGATCCTGGCAAAATATTGGCAGAAGGGCAAAGGATTAAAAACTGGACACAGTAGAGTGTTTATGGAAAATTGTTATTCACTGTACACCAGATAGAAGAGAAACATGTTTATCACAGCAATCAGTGAGTGTTGAGAGGGAGATATGAGATTCAAGCTGCAATATCCAGTTGTCTTTAGAATATTTTTTTTTTGGAGGATCAAATTAATTTTGGAGTTTGTATATGTAATTAAAAGGGGTGTAGAATGAGGTGATTTTATTTTACATGCTTCAAGATTATGTCTTAGAGCATGTACATTCTGTTGTTACATTTTTTGGATCTTATGTGGATGACATTTGGAGTGTCAAATTTTTATGCCTGATTTAGTCAATAGGAAAGCTGTCTACAGTGGTGCGAGACTGATATAATACCAGGGTTGGAGGAGTTGTCCTTTCACTGGTATTATGCAATCTTGGAGTTGGTGTGTGTATATATATATATATATATATATATATATATATATATATATATATATATATATATATATATATATATATATATATATATATATATATATATATATATATATATATATATATATATATACAGGCCCCAACGTGGGGGAAGTTGAGGAATGGTTGGTGGTTACTGATGAATTAAATTTACTAAGAAACATATTTTAATACAATTTTTGGATAAAACAGTCCCCAATAAGTGTGAATAAAACATGATTTGTCAGCTGTAAATATTAAGAATGTATTGGCTAAAACTCATTTGTAAGAACTACTCGCCAGCCTAAGTAGTACCTAAGTTAAATATAATGTATAAATTTACATTTTAAGATGTAAGATGTCCTGAATATTGTCAAAGTCAAAGTAAACTTTATTGTCATTTAGAACTTCACACGTGTAGCCTAAATTAAATTTCTTGCATCAGCTCAAGTCTTGAGATTACAAAAGAAAGTGAAACAACACATACAAGTAAAGGAATAAACATAACCAACAAATACAATACTACTCCTAATACATGCAAGAAAGAGCAGAAACATTTACCAGCATTCATATATGAAAAGAATACCCTCCCCTGAGTTAAATTAACTGCCCCATTCAAAGTAAAACAAAACAATTGTTGAAATACCTAAGTTATTTGTCTAATACTGGACTTGAGTGAGTTAAATAATACTGACAATGGATATAATGAATAAATATTGTACTTACTTTGAATATATGCAAGTATATATTGCACAAATATATAAAAATGTACTTATTATGTGTCCAGAACCCTGGGACTAGTGCCTGAGTTCAGAAGTCTAATCACTATAGGGTAGAAACTGTCACTGAATGTTGTAGTTCTGCAGTGGATGCTGCAATATCTCCTGCCCAATGCCAGATGCTTAAACAGTCCATACACAGGATGTATGTTATCCTGCATTATTTTGGTGGCCTTTCAGATGCTTCTTGCAGAATAAAGATGTTGTATCGATGTAAGACTGGAACCTCTTACCTTCTCTGCACCACTCACCACTCCTTGTAGCACCTTCCTTTCTATAACTGTGCAGCTTCTAAACCATACTGTGAATTTGCAGGTGAGGATGCTCTGTATTGCACCTCTATAGAAGGTAGAAAGAATATGAGGAAGAAGCTTAGCTTTTTTCAGCCTTCTTAAAAAGTGAAGGCATTGGTGTGCTTTTGTGACCAGTTGGCTGGTGTTTCCTGACCACGAGAGATCCTCTGATATGTGTACACCCATGTATTTCATACTCTTAACCCTCTCCACACTCTCACTGTTGATTCTGAGCATTGGGTGGTTTGTTCTCCTTTTTCTGAAGTTGATGATAATCTCTTTGGTCTTGCTTACATTCAGGCCTAGGTTGTTCCATTCACATCAACTAATCAGATATGCCACCTCCTCTCTGTATGCCCTTTCATCCTCCTTTGTGATGAGCCCCATGACTGTGGGGTCACCAGCAAACTTGATGATATGGTTGTACTTGTGCTTAACATAGCAGTTGTGGGTCAGGATGGTGAATAACAGTGGGCTGAGAACACATCCCTGTGGAACCCTGGTGTTAATTGTGATGCACCTTGATGTGTTCTTAGCTGAACACACCCTCTGTAGTCTCTCAATCAGGAAGTCCAGGACTGATTCCTAAATGTGCCAGTTTTTCTATCAGCTGCATTGGTACCACCATATTAAATGCAGAGCTGAAGTCTATGAACAGCATCCTCACATAGTTGTCTTTGCCCTCTAAATGCTCAAGGGAGATGTGTTGTGCTACTGATATGGCATCAGCCATAGAATGATTAGCTCTGTACATAAATTGCAGAGGGTCAAACTCAGGAGGTAGGCATGATGAAAGATGCTTTTTGAGCAGCCGCTCAAACAAAACATTTCATAACAGTGTATGTTAGAGCAACTGATCTGTAGTCGTTAGGGCTGGAGGGAGTGGTTTTCTTAGGTATTGGGATGATGTTAGTTTCCTTGTAGCATGAAGGTACTTTTACCATGGAAAGAGAGGTGTTAAATATTTACTTGAGCACTGTGCATAGTTGATCAGCACAGCCTTTTAACACCTTGCCCAGTATGTTGTCTGGGTCTGCAGCCTTCCTGGGGTCCACTCTGCTTAGATCTCTTCTTACCTCCTCTGTGCTGAGGCCGAGTATTGCATCCTTCTCATCAGTGGGTAGCTTTAGTGCCAACCTGTTGTTTCTTTCCTCAAATCTACCAAAGAAGATATTCAAACTGTCCAGGAATTCGATGATGTCCTCATACTGTGTTGACTTGATTTTGCAGTCACTGATCTCTTGTATGCCTTGCAATCGTCTCCTTGCATCCTTCATGTCTTCAAAGTGGCTCTGTACCTTTCTGCCATACTCCCTCTTAGCCTCCTTTATACCCCTCTTCAGAATACCTCTTGCTACACTTAGGGCTGCTTTGCCCTTAGCCCTGTAAACTGTGTTTCTCTCCTTCAGAGGATCATATACCTTAAGGGTGAGCCATGGCGTCTGGTTAGCTCTAATAGTGATACTCTTGATATATGTTACCCTATCAACACAGTCTGAAAAGTTTGCCATCACTACCTCAGTGCATTCATCAATGTTCAGATGCTGATTCACTGTGGCTGCCTCCTCGAGCATATCCCAGTTGGTTCTTTCAAAGCAGTCTTGGAGGGCCTCCATAGCCTCCTCAGGCCATACCCTGATTTGTTTCTTTGTGGCTTTCTCTCTAACCAGTGCAGGTTTGTAAGCAGGTGATAGCAAGATGGTATAATGGTCAGTGTTTCCCATTTGCAGAAGTTGCACCGCCTTATAAGCTTTCTTTAAGTTTATGTACACCTTGTCCAGGATAGTATCACCCCTTGTAGGAACATCCACATACTGATGGTAGTGTGGGGGTACTTCTTTCAGATCTGCTTTATTAAGGTCACCAGCTGCCACATGTACAAAGTCAGGATATTTGCTCTGCAGATCACCCATGTGATTGCATAGTTTATTTACAGCTTCAGTGGTACTGGCACTAGATGGGATATACACCACTGTTACACTGACCCCATTCAGCTCCCCGGACAAGTAAATGGGTCTACATTTAATGGACCGGAACTCTTAAGTTTTCACAACAGTGTGATAGTATGTCTTCACAGTTGGTACACCATCTTCTGTTAACATAGATGCAGACTCCACTTCCTCTGGCCTTTCCACACAGTGTATGTTTTCTGTCTGCACGAAACAGTGTAACATTCTCTAAGTTTACTGCACTATCATTTATCTTATCATGCAGCCATGTCTCAGTAATCAAAAATAAACAAGTATTTCTCACCTTGGTCTTGTTGTTCCAGTCTCAAGTAGTCCATCTTGACATCCAGTGATCTCACATTTGCTAGCAGTATAGCTGGTAGTACAGGCCTGTAGGGGGTTGCTTTTATTTTATTTATTTATTTACTTTTTTTATTTGTTAACCGGAGAAATCCACTGGATACATGTCCATTTTCAGCGGGAGCCCGGGGAGAAAAGTCCAAAACATACAAGAAAAAAAACAAAAAACAGACAAAAAAAAACAAAACAATCAAGTGAAGATTCTCTATTTTACATACTAGATATCATGGGAGATTAAACAAATACATTGTCAAGGATGTGCTAGAAAAAGAATAAGGTAATGTCATAATAATATTAATAACATTTCTATAGGTAATTTCATTTAAAAAACTGATACAAAAAAAAAAAAAAAAAATGGGGGGTAAGAAGTCAGCTATTCCGATGAGAAAACTGGTGGATAAAGGTCTATTATAGGAGAGTTTTTACAGGAGAAAGTACAAGAGGATTTAGGTTTAAATAAAGGAAGGGAATACATATAAGAGCCTTTTAACTTTACATCATTACTTGCTCTGCAACCTCTTTTCCTTGTTCTCCGACATTTCATTCTCTTTTTTCTTGTCCAGCATATTCCAGAAACCAGTTCTACGAATTTCAGGCACTTTAGAGTGTGAGGAGTTAAAATACCCAGCTGTTGTAGGTCTGTGCAAGTAGTAGGCCTCAGATACTCTGCAGACTTCAAGGCATCCAACCAGCAGCATGTAGATATCGATTGTTTAATTTCTAGTAACTTCTGTCTACTATAAGTTATTGTATCTTCTACTGGAAGTGCAGAAACTGATTTTTTTTAGATTTTTCTGTGCAAAAGAAGAGAAAATATGCATATCTCTAGAATGAGCTGACACACAGGGCACCGTCATTTTTCAGTGTAAAGTATTATTGCATTACTTTACTTTCTCTGACTGGACATAAATTTAGCAAATCACCTTCCTTAAGGGACTTGAGAAAATTAGTCTTGTAAACAGACACTACATTAAGTGATGTATACATAATACTGAATTTAATGATTTCTGTTATATGCGTGTGTTTATGTTGTACCTCCCAACCTGCAGACATTGAAAAAAGGAACAAGTTAAAAAGGAATGGTTACATAAAGTAAAAGCACATGCTTGCATGTGTGTGTGTGTGTGTGTGTGTGTGTGTGTGTGTGTGTGTGTGTGTGTGTGTGTGTGTTTGCGCATCTCTCTCTCTATACACATGCGCACACACACACACACACACACACACACACACACACACACACACACACACACACACACACACAACCATATGATCAAATGAAATGCAAATACACCAAACATCAACAGATCTCAATTAAAGAGATCAAAACACCACCCTTCAGAACTCTGGGTGGGATATAGTATGAGTTCAAAATTCCACATTAACCAAGCTCCCTACCTTCTCTGGGATGTGCTGTAACATGGGGCCAAAAGTGGGGCCCATGTGATATAATATGTTTGATTGGACTTGATCAACTACTTAATATATTTTTGCAAGTGCTTCACCTACTTTTAGATCAATCTCTTGCAAGTAAATTATATATATATATATATATATATATATATATATATATATATATATATATATATATTTTTTTTATTATTATTATTATTTATAAATGTGAACAGAAAAGTGGATCCACAGTGATATGAATGTGAACACAGCTGAATGATTGGCATTTTTAAAAGCAGCCCGTTCAGTTCACCACTGCAACATAAGTGGATTACACCTCTTTCTCTAATTTATTTAGTCTGAAATTAGATTAAATTAGTTTTCTTGGGTTAATGCATGGTATTCCTTTCCAAACATAATGTGTGCACTGAAGACCATGAACAGCACAGAAAACAAGGTTTAACTGTATTTCTTCCCATGTCTCAGAGTACAGTTTTTGGGGGAATGATATCTTCAGGACATTAAAAAGCTTGAAATAATGACCAAAAATCAATTTTCTGACTTCCAACTGACCAGTCAATGCAAGTCAAATCCAAGGGAAGCCCCACTGCAATGACACTAGTATCCTTCTCTCCTCTCTTGTGTCATCTTCTGACTGTACTAAAGGCTGGCTCAGAGGCAAAAGAGTGGGTCACAAATCCCATTCCTAACTAATGTGGTGCGGACTGAATCCTCAGTGAGGGGAGGTGGTAATGTTCGACATTTCAGACTTGAGATGTTTTCCTGTATTCTTTCATCAGCATACATGCCATGGAGTCACAACAGGTTCTGTGCACAAACGTTATGTATATGAGTCTCCTTTCTAATACATGACAGGGTCATATCTCTCAACTTCTTACTGCAAGAATTCTAGACAAAGCCAAACTAATGGGAGGACAAAGGCAGATTTTAAATATTGCTCATTTAAACGTAGAAAGTTGCTGGAATAAAAGTTTTTGCATTAGTGTGTGCTTTCTGAAAGCTAAGAAGACTATGACTCAAATGTCTGTCATTATTTAATAAAGTCATTCCTCAATAATTTATCAGAAAATTACAAATTTTATAAGGAACAGACCAAAAATATGAGTCAAAAATCTGGACATTCTGCTAAAATCTGGACAGTTGAGAGATATAGCAAGGCTGATAGTGTTTTGATGACCGACTAGTTGTCAGCAATTTTAAACATTTACTTTACAAATTTCTTTTGGCTCTCTTATCCTTTCCTCTTAACTTGTGGCGCAGTCTGCACTGATCAAACTCCAAAGTAATCCTGCTGAGGCTGTGATCTAATACATTTTGTGTGCTCACCGGGTGAGAATCTGTTACCCTTTTCATATAGTGGTGAATGAAATATAGAGCACTTCTGCACTCCCACAGGCAAAGAATGGTGCAATTGTTTGATTTTGCCAGATGAGAACATTGTTTGCTCAGAGTTTTACTAATGTAACAAGATGTTTGAGCTCATTGTGAAGCACTTTTAGTAGCTACATGCTTATGCGGAAGCCTTAGATGCAAGGTAACAAAAAGAAAATACAGAAGACTGAATGGAAGGCAAACTGTGCACTCAACACAGGCTACAGTTAAGGAGTCATCTCATCCCACAAAAGTGAGGTACACAATGATAGTGGTGAAAAATAAAACATGATATAACATATCCAGTGCAGAGATAAAGATTCCTTAGTGGATATATGATGTTCTCAAACATTGAGGCATATAAATATGGAAGGAAAGTAATGGGTCAGTTGCTCAAGTGGGGCAGGTGGGGGAAGTTATTTCCAGAAGCAGAAATTAATGGTTGAGTTTTTCAAGAATGTCACCACTATTAAGAGATGCCCTTACCTAAAAAATGAAATCCCTATCAGCACTATTAAGACATACCTAACAATTAAGATCTTTTAGGTGTCTGCATTTTGAAGTGTATAGAAAATAGTGCACATATAATTTCTTGCAACAACTCTGTTCTAAGTGTATATTATTTACCCTATTTATAAAGCCATATCATATACCTCTGTGTGAGTACCCAGCTTATGTTTATAAGCTTATTTTACATGTCATTTATTTTATATCGCCCTTAGCACAGCTGTGTTAGAACCTATCTGCTGCAAATATAATTTCTGATTAAGCTCTCACTGACATTTCATAATGCTTTGAATACTGTTATCATATTGTCTGATATTTATCCTCCTGCACATACCCGGCATGTATCCGCCTTATCTTAACTATCCATTTTTTTTTTTTTTGCAATTTTTATGTTTGTCAGGAAACTACTGGGATACCTTATACTAACTTATACCATTTTTTATTTCTAAGAATCTCCATTTTGCTTGAGGCAAATTGTTGTGAATTTGAAGTAATTACACTCAAAGTGACATTCATTTACATTTTAATATCCAATCTAGAAAGTGCAATAGCAATCCTCTCTGCAAAGAGAAACTGCTTTTAAATTTGTCTAGAAAAATGTATACACTCTTGTTGCTTTATGATGCATGTAATAGCCTAAAGAAAATGCTGCCAGTGGTTTTAGAATTATCAAGAGACTTGCACAAACTGTATGCCTTTACATTAGGATCAGTTTCAGACACAGCCTTTTAAGCATGTATATCTGCTATCTTTTACTTGTGGAATGGAAGCAATTTGTTTGAGATGCTGTCCACTGCACCTGCTGTTTCAGGAATGTAATTACCCATGAAATGCAGTTCTGTTTTAGCCTGCTAAGGAAGGTAGTAAAATAAATCCAGAGTGAGCCAGCAGTACTACTTATCAATGATTATCAGAGGATTATCTTCCTTCCTGTCAATTAAATATTAACTTCAAAGCTGGAATTCACTTGAGAAAACTGTTGGCATGAAAATTCTGCAGAAGTGTGTGGTTAGATTCCTTTTTTTTGGGTGTATAGTGTGTGGTTAGATTCCTAGTTACCTAAAAATGAGGCATACTATCTAACATTCCCAGTGGCTTTTATTTTCAAGTTAACATGTAAATGTGGTCCTGTAAATACAGATAACTCTGAGAAGGTGGCCAGCAGACCGCTCAATCTCTTAGTGTAAGAAATCTGGACAAAGGCTGACATAATGCGGGACACAGGCCAAAAAACAGGGACAGATTTCAAATGTTGCTTTTCTAAACTTAAAAAGTTGCTAGAATAACAGAATTTGTCTTAGTATGCATTTTGCTAAAGGATATGAAGTCTAAAACTCAGGTCTATATCAGTCCGTCGAAACGGCTGAAGATCGAACACCAGATGTTCAAACTGTGAAATTCGAACACTGATTATCGCGAAGCATGGAACACCAAATTCTTTCCCAGGGAAAGAATTCGGTGGACCGTTTCTGTGGCTTTGCAATTATCAGGACTGTGGTGGGAAGTTTCGGGTCGGGTTCAGGTAAGTGTGCGATTGTATGGACATTAGGGTTAGGGCAAGGTTAGGTGAGTTAGGGTTAGGGTGCATGTGAGGTGGGTGTGCGATAGTGACAGACTTTAGGGTTAGGGGGGGATAGGTGAGTTAAGGTTAAGGCGCGGGTCAGGTGAGTGTGCGATAATGACGGACCTTAGGGTTAGGGTTCGGGTTAAGGTAAATGGATAGATAGTAGTGTATGTACAGTTTAGTGTAGGGTTGATGTAGGATTTTAAGTGTTTGTGTGTGGATTGCTGTTTTTTTGGTGTGCTTGTGTTGTGTGTGTGTGTTTCTTAGAACAGCAATTTTTTCCCTGGGAAAAAAAATCGCTGTTCTAAGACTTCGATGTTTTTGTACTTCCTGGGTTAGAAGTTCAAACATATGGTGTTCGAACTTCAGCCGTTTCGGTGAACTGATATAGACCCTAAAACTCAAATGTATGTTATTATTTGACTCCAATTCTCAGATGACCCCAGTGAATTGCCAGAAAACCACAGATTTTATGAGGAAGAGATCAAAAATATAAGGCAAAAATCTGGACCTTCTTTGAAAATGTAAACAGCTGACATGTATGTTAGCCAGCCTCTCATTTAATTTCAAATGGTGCCATTTTTAAGGTTATACCCAGTGGCAACTTGTGGTCCTGGCTGCTGGGCTGCAGCCCACTTGTTGTCTTTTGGCTTTTCCCAGTTAGGGGTCACCACAGCGGAACTCCGGTCCACTAATGATTGGCAGTAGATTTTGATGAACGCCAAGGTACCAGCTCAACGATCAACCTTCAACGAAGGCACGCCCATTTACGCATGTCTTTCGAACACCCACCTAACCGCATGGAGGACATGCAGACTCCACACAGAAGGCACTCCCCGCACTCCAGCCGAGAATCGAACGGGAGAACCTCTTGCTGTGAGGCAACAATGCTACTGCTGCACTACCGCAGATAACTAATAAATGAAAATACAAAAGAATCTAATTTTCTCATTCATTTTTTTTTTCTTTTCCTTTTTCTTAAAAAAAAGAAAGTACTGTTTCCGATCCTGGAGCTCTGCACAAGTATGGGGTTCAGAGACTGTCCAAGGTTCCTTTAAGGGGTAGGAAAAGAAATCAACTTACTTAGCTTGTTGGGCTGTTTGGAAAACAGACTGCAGCACTACATTTACTCTAGTCTGGAAGTAAGGTGATAACACCATATCACAGATCTTGCTGCCTTTTTCAAAATGCAGAAAAAAAACATTAATGTCTCATTGTGCTGCTGCAAAAAAGTAGTGCAAAACCATATTTATTAGCTCAGACTACCTCAGGTGACCGTTATACACTGAAGCAACCTGAGAATGAAAGTAAAAGTAGTAGCAGAGTGGTGGAAAAATACAACAGCATGTCCTTTTTTTTTCATTTTTAGCCCTACATGTGCAATGTATCTAATATGTAAGAAAGTAATTTAACTGTGAGTGTGTGTGTGTATGTGTGTGTGTGTGTGTGTGTGTGTGTGTGTGTGTGTGTGTGTGTGTGTGTGGGTATATATGTATGTACTTATGTTTGTATGGGGGGGGTCATAGATGCTGTGGAGTATACCTGATTTTTGTAGAATGTTTACACTAATATTTTGGTCTGTTGCTTGCAAAATGTGTGTTGTATGTGAAAACAATAAGGAATGAAATCACTAAATAATGGCAGACTTTTGAGGTTTTCTTCCCTCAATTTTTTTTACTTTTCAAATACATTTGAATGAATTCCATACTATTTATACATAACATCTTAAATAATTATGTACACTATTTACATTAGCCTGACACTATAACAGATCTTAATGTATACAGTTACTTTATAATTATGTCTAATCCATTATCAGAGTGTCTGATCAATTATTGTATAGTGTCAATCAACGATAAGACTTTTCCCCAAGGGTTGTCGATAAATGGCTTTGGATAAATTCTTAATTCTTTAATTTTAATTTCCAATAATGCTGTAGTCTTTAGTAGGCTGTAGAATTCTTCCAAAGTTGGCATTGTGTTTGTATTCCATCTTCTTGTTATACACTTCCTTGAAATTGCAAGTATAGTCCATACTAGATACATGTTTGACCTATTCAAATGAGGACCTTTGTTCACATTTAATAATACAAGAGCTTTAGTTAAATAAAATGATCCATTAAATAAAGCTTGTAGAAAGTTATTAATACCATTCCAAAATGGCTTCATTTTAACACAATCAAAGAAAATGTGGTTCCAGTCTGCATTGTGTACTTGCTCACATCTCCAACATATTCCTTTTATGGAAGAACTAATTTTACTGATTCTGTCTGGGGTTAAGAATGATCTGTGCAAGCATTTCCAATTAAAACCTTTCCAGTATTGTGTAAAAGATGTATATTTTATCGAAAATAAGATATTTGTTTTACTATCTTCAGTTAAGTGTAATGAGAGTCCTTCTGTTATATATTTCCAATATGAGGTTTTGGGTGTTGTTTTATACTTTATCAATATTTTGTAAAATTTTGAAATAATGTTTCCCATGTCAAGTCATTATATATGATTTCATATATGTATTTCGTAAATTTAGGTATCGCTTTAAATGAAAAATTGTTAATTATTCTACTTAAATCTTGTGAATATGACAGAATACTCTGTAAAGTTAGCCAGTCCTGTTGTAGAAGTTTGTATGTTATTTTATTACTTGCATAGATAAAACTTTTAGCTCTTTGAAACATTGGAGCCAACAAACAAATCACTTCTGTTCCCAGGAATTAATAATTTCTCTATATATTTTATGTGGAAAGTTCTTTGTGACTATAAATGGTGTTAAAAGATCAAACCAGATTTTTAAATCTATATTTGCATAAATAATTTACCTAAATGTGTCAATGTAATAAATAATCATATGAGTTTTAGTAGGCTTAGTTATGTTATATTGCATACTAATACATAATATGTGCCATGGCAAATAATTTTTATCTATTTGAACTTTTATTTGTAAATCAGATTAATTTATTGATATTACAGTAATTTTTTCCAATTTGCAGAGTAATTTGGACTTACCTCAGTCTGAGATTATTTTAGATATTGATGCTTTTATATATGTTTCTATATCAGGAAAGTTTAATCCTCCCTGGTTCCATTGTCTGATATGTATTAAAATTATTCTGCTTCTTTTGGGAAACCCTAACAATTTTATTAAGCATGAATTTATTTTTTAAGTATATTACTTTCTGGTAACAGTTGTATTGCCAAGGCTATCTATAGGATCTTGGGCAGTAAAACCATTTTTATTAACTGTAGTCTATCTTCAAAGGTTAATATTATTTTGTTCCATTTTTCCACAGAGACTTTAATTGTATTGATGATATTATTGTAGTTTTTTTTAGGCTAATTCATTATTATCCTTGCATAACTCAATTCCTAGATATTTTAAGGTAGATTCTCATTTCTCTATGATGTGAACTCCCTTAGTCTGCAATTCTTTTTTTTTATTTAAAAATAAAAAAATTGATTTTGATTTATTGAAATGGAGTCCTGAAGTCATGTGAAAATTGTCTATTAATATATCTAATTTTTATAATGTCTCTTTTGTATTAATTTTAGTAATATGTCATCAGCAAACAGCCTTACTTTAGAATTGTATTGTTCATAAACATTTATTCCTTTGATTTTTATATTGTTATGAATTGAATCTGCCAATATTTCAATAGCCAGAAAAAATAGAATCAGTGACATGGGGCATCCTTATTTAGTGCCTTTTGTTATATGTATCGATTCAGAGGTAAACGCACCTAACTTGACATATGCTAAATTATTTGTATAGCTATTCTTTAGGAGATGAACAAAGGATGCAGGAAATTCAAATAGCATTAGGATTTTGAATAAGTACTCCCAGTTTAGGAAATCAAAGGCTTTCTCTATATCTAAGCCAATTATGAGTGTTTATTTTCTTTATTAACATAATCTATAAGAGAAATTATCCTTTTAATATTGTCATGTGCATGTTATTTATTTATTTAATTATTTATTTGACATTTGTTGACTGGGTTAGTCCATCTGGGCTAAGGCCCTTTTTCAGTGGAGACCTGGGGAGAAAAGCTCCATAATTACAAAAATATATCATCATCATCTTCTTTCAGCTGTTCCTATTAGAGGGCGCCACAGTGGATCATCTGTTAACATTTCTTCCTGTCCTCTGCATCTTGCTGTGTCACACCAACCACCTGCATGGCCTCTCTCACCACATCCATAAACCTTATCTTAGGCCTTCTTCTTTTCCTGTTACCTGGTAGCTTCATCCTTAGCATTTTTTTCCCAATATACTCAGCATCCCTCCTCAGCACATGTCCAAACCAACGTAATCTTGCCTCTCTGGCTTTGTCTCCAAACCTTCCAACCTGGGCTGACCCTCTAATATACTTATTCCTAATCCTGTCCACCCTTGTCACACCCAGTGCAAATCTTAACATCTTTAACTCTGCCACATCCAGCTCTAACTCCTGCCTTTTTGTCAATGCCACTGTCTCCAACCCATATAACATAGCTGGTCTCATTACCCTCTTGTAGACCTTCCCTTTCACTCTTACTGGTACTTGTCAGTCACAAATCACTCCTGACACTCTTCTCCACCCACTCCATCCTAACTATACTCTCTTCTTCACCTCTGTTCCACACTCACCATTACTCTGAACTATTGATCCCAAGTATTTAAACTCATCCACCTTCTCCACCTCTACTCCTTGCATCCTCACCATTCCTCTATCCTCCCTCTCATTCACACACATATATTCTGTCTTAGTCCTGCTGACCTTCATTCCTCTTCTCTCTAGAGCATATCTCCATCTCTCCAGGGTCTCCTCCACTTGTTCCCTACTCTCAGTACAGATCACAATGTCATCTGCAAACATCATAGTCCACGGGTACTCCTGTCTGATCTCGTCTGTCAATGTGTCCATCACCATTGCAAATAAGAAAAGGCTCAGAGATGATCCTTGATGTAATCCCACCTCCACCTTAAACGCATCTGTCACTACCACTGTAGATCTCACCACTGTCACACTACCCTCATACATATCCTGTACCACTCTTACATACTTCTCTGACACGCCCGACTTCCTCATACAATACCACAACTCCTCTCTAGGCACCCTGTCATATGCTTTCTCTAAGTTTACAAAAACACAATGCAACTCCTTCTGACCTTCTCTGTACTTCTCCATCAACACTTTCAGAGCAAACATTGCATCTGTAGTGCTCTTTCCCGGCATGAAACCATACTGCTGATCACTAATCATCACGTCCCTTCTTAACCTAGCTTCCACTACTCTTTCCCATAACGTCATGCTATGACTGATCAATTTAATCCCTTTGTAGTTACTACAGCTCTGCACATCACCCTTATTCTTAAAAATTGGTACCAAAACACTTTTTCTCCATTCCTCAGGCATCCTCTCACTTTCCAAGATTTCATTTAACGAACTGGTTAGAAACTCCACTGCCATTTCACCTAAACACCTCCATGCTTCCACAGGTATGTCATCTGGACCAACAGCCTTTCCATTCTTCATCCTCTTCATAGCTATCCTTACTTCCTCCTTGCTAATCCATTGCACTTCATGATTCACTATCCCTACATCATTCAACCTTCTCTCCCTCTCATTCTCTTCATTCATCAACCCCTCAAAGTACTCTTTCCATCTGCTCAACACACTCTCCTTGCTTGTGAGTATGTTAGTTTACAAAAACGAAAACATTTGCTGGTACATGAAGAAGAGTATATAACAATGGACAGTAAGTATACAATAACAATACTAGTACCAGATAACGTCCACTGGAGACTGGACAGTGAGTATGCCATTACAAAAACAGATTACAGATATCATACACAGATGGCTAATTATGTATATTCGGGTAGGTAGACTAGGAGAGATTGAATTAAAGTAGGAAGAAATTGTGGGGAGTGTTCAGGTAGCAGTGAAAAAGAGAGCTAAGAGTGCAGCATAAGTGTGTTGAATACTCAACTGAGTAGGGGAAAAGATTTAGCGGGAAGAAGGGAGGGGGAGTTAGGAAGGTAGAGTTGCGTCTGAGAGAAAGAAGTGGGAGATAGGTCTAGAGAGGTGGGTTAGTCAGGGGGCTGGTAGGAGTTAGGAAGGTAGAGTTGGGTGTGAGAGAAAGAAGTGGGAGATCAAACTGGATGATATATAAATCCAATTTGATCATTATTTATTGTTTTGGATAGCGGTATTTTCATTCTGTTAGTTAATATTGTCATAAATATCGTATAGTCATTTTTTAATAATGATATAGTTCTATATGAGGTACAGAGGTTTGGGGATTTGTTTTCCATTAGGATTGGTGTGATTAAAGAATATCTCCAAGAGAGTGGGATTAAAGCTTGTGACTGAATTTCTAATATTGTTTTATGGAAGAGGGATAGTATCTTTGAAGGAAAAAGTTTATATATTTCCATAATTATGCCATGTATACCTGGAGCTTTATTATTTTTACCCTCTTTTATTGTATCTGTAATTTTTTGTAGGATATGGGTACTTGCAGATCTAGTTTTAATTTTTCTGGTATTATTTTATATTAGAGCATTTTTCATCTAGATTTAATTGAGCAATATGTATATTTTCTTTTTGGAAATGTTCCATGTAGTGATTTCTATAGGCATCAAGAATGTCATCTATATCCAAGACATTTTTCCCTTTATTTTCATAAAAGATACTTTTAATGTTATTAGACTTTGACTCTATTTTGATTCTTGTGGATAAATTATGTAGATATTTGGGAGAAGTGGCCAAGGTATGAAAATCATTCCTAATTTGATGGATAAACCTAAGTCCATCAGATTATCACTCATACCTTGACAAGCCAGAGCATCTGAGCTACATAAATTGAATTATCATATGGAGAATATTTGTAATAGGAATAAGCAATATTTATATTATTTTAAACAGAATTCTAACACAATATAAATGTTTACTTATTGTATAAGCAATTAATATTTACATGAAAGATCGATGACAAGCAATTCAATCATAGTAAAGTAGGATGTATCATATATAAAACCTCATTAAAAGATTATAGCACACAGTTATTTAACATATTCACCCTTATTGACGAAGTCTTTCAAAACTTATTACTTAATATAAATAGATGGTAACAATATTTATACCTAATGTTTATAATATAATGTATTTTACTGGATATATCAGAAGTTATAGTTCATTGCTTGCCAGCATTTAAGTTTGTTGCTAACTTCCTTAAAACATCAAGTTTGTTTTATGTGAACATTGATGAAAGTTAATGCATTTTAATTATCAGTGCATCCCCCCCATTTCCTACACATAAGGATTGTCATATCTGTCATTTCTTATTATAAAACGAGTGAAATTATAGGTTAAAACAACAAATTCCCTTATTGTGATTAATGATTACAAGTTCCCTTTCCATATTCATAAATTGCCATTTTATGGCATATACTGAAAGTTTTTAGATTTAAATGGCAACATTCTATTTTGTATAATCAGCATAGGTTAAACTGAGTAATTATTGTCAATTTAATACTATTCGTTCAAAATGTGATTGTTACATTCTGTGACATTCCTAGTTCAGGCTTCTATTGTTTCCCTTGAACAACTTTGTCAGTTTGATGTCATGTATAAAACATTAGTTACCTTGGTAACAGCATAAGTATTATGTATGGTCAAGATGGGTTACAAAACCACAATTCAAGTTAAAACAATTATATGACTTGTTATGCACATTTACTTATATGAGAAAATCATCATGCTTCCCCTTGATGTTCAATATAGTGTATATAATTTATGACAAATTAAAACAGTAGTGTTATTATACACAAGCCCATGTTATTAAACTGAATGTCTATTGTCAATTTACAACTATTTGTTCAGAATATGATTGTTACATTCTGTGACATTTCAAGTTCAGGTTTCTGTTGTTTCTCTTGAACAACTTTGTCAGTTTGATGTCATGTATAAACATTAGTTACCTTGGTAGCCGCTTAAGTATTATATATGGTCAAGATGGGTTACAAAAACTACTATTCAAGTTAAAGCAATCACATGACTTGTTATGCATATTTACTTATATAAGAAAATCATCAAGCTTCCCCTTGATGTTCAGTATTGTGTATGTCATTTATGACAAGTTAAGACAGTAGTGTTATTACACACAAGCCCATGTTATCAAATACTGTCTTTAATATCTAAATTCAGCAGACTGCTTCATCTTATATGACAATTATATATTTTATGTCTAGATTTACTAAAATGTTCCATTACATAACTTTTGTGTGTGTTTTTGGCTGTTGCTTAGTTATTTGAGAGACCACAAGCTGTAATGATTATTTTTATTATTAGCTCCTTCCAAGCATGTTTGTACAGTCCATAGACTTTAAATGATGAGACCCTTTTAGTTTTTTTATTTTTTATAAGTATATTTCCATCCTTACATACACACATATCAGTACTTCAAGCACAGACAACAATACCCATCCAGTTTTGCCAGAGTACCATTCACTAGTTCATGTGGTGTGTTTCCAGGCTGTTCTTAAAATATCCCAACCAGTATTTGTCCTGTTCCATTTTACAATCCTGTTCCATGCAGTGGCTACTCTGCCAGTGAACCACTCAACACACCTTCCATTTCCACAGATATTTCCACAAAGGAATTCTGATGACTCTCTAGCACTTCCCAGCAACCCCAAATACCCCTAGAATCAACTATCCCCATATGCCCAACACATCCAAGCAAGCTCACCTCCCAGACCTCTGCAAAAGGTTCTGTACAAGACCAAGTGCTCTTAGTCTTTCACAATAACTTAGACTTCCATTCCTATGTAAGTCCTTAATGTGTTTGGACCAAAATACATTTTAAATATAAAATTGCACTTATTATTTTTTTTTATCAAGAATCAACTTAATGACCTAAAGAAGTGCTGGGAGGCCATCAATATGTGTACATGTGGTTTAAAACAGCCCTTTTATTATATATTTTTTAAAACCAAAAACATTGCCGAGAATCATCTTGGAGGCTCCTCAGAGCCATTAAGCATTATCGTCACTCTGTTTCCCTTACCATAGCAACCTGGGAGCATCTGTTTCTGTTGGTGTATCTGTGTACTGCATACCAGAGGCTCACGATGCACCTGAAGCAAAACTTCACTTCACTGCAACTTCAAGCCTAAATTTCCTCCCTTTCAGTGAGGCAGCATCCAGGAAAAGAACGGAGAGGAAATAGATAAAAAAAAAAGCCGCCACAACAAGAGATAATACATTCTTCCAGCCTTCCCACCTCTCACTCAGCAGATGTATAAACAAAGTATTCTCTGCCAAAATATCCCAAATCACAGGTTTATCCACCCCCTTCTCCTGGATCCAGGCTAAAACACTAAATGTCTCTTCCTAATACACAAGCATTAGTAAACCTCGATCACAAGCTGCAACCCACAGCTTCCCGGAGACGAAAACGGCAACATACAACAGACATAGCTGCATCCACACATACCATGTCAGGTTTAATCAAACAGCACTCGAAGCCATGATACCTATCATAATTGATATTAAGTATGTTTAGACAGAATAATGATTACATTTGTACTAGCTGCCAGACACAGCTGCATCCACGCACACCATATCGAGATTGATCAAACAGCACTCAAAGCTATGATACCTGCCATAACTGATATTAACTATGTTTAGACAGAATAATAATGACATTTGTACTAGCTGCCAGACACAGCTGAATCCATGTACACCATATCAGGATTGATCAAACAGCACACAAAGCTGTGATACCTGCTATAATTGATATTAACTATATTTAGACAGAATAATGATGACATTTGTACTAAGAGCTTGCTACTATTATTCAACCAGGATATACATGACATTTCTAAATACATACTTTAACTGAAGAAGGCATTAGTCTCCATAACACCATTTTTTAAGCACTCTACTGTTACTGCTATTATATATGATGTTAATTTGTTACATTTGAGTCTGAGCTCTGATGAATGGTACCTTGTTGAATTAATTAATTACTTGAATTGTTATAAATAAAAACAATGAAAAATGAACAAGATAAGTATTCATTGAGTTCAAGTAGGGGAATAGAAACTTCTATGTTTATATTATATGTTGCTTTGTTTGGCTTATATATATATATATATATATACATAATATAAATAGTAACCCATCCTGACCTACCTTTGTTTGTGAAGAATTACTGGACTCTTTGGATATTTTGAATAAATCATTACTGTTTCTCAGTTGTTTAAGAACCCTTCCTTTTTTTAAAAATAAAAACAGATGACAAGTGATGTACCATATCAGTTGATACTTTGAGAGATGTAGTTATAGTTGTAAGAGTTATTTTTTGGAACAGCTATCTTGGAATCAGTTTTTTTGTTTCTTCTTTCTAGCATCAGTCCAAGGATTTGTTTCTTTTATTCTTTGGGGCCATTCACTCCATTTCTTCTGGGATAGACACTATGTTGTTGTTTTTAATGACTATAGTAGTTTATTCTAAGTCACTAAAGGTTCTCATCTCATTAGCAAAAAATATTTTTATCTTGGCTGGAAAGGCCGTGCTTTAATGTTGTTTTGTTTCAACAGTTTTATTATTGGGCATACTTTTTTTCCTTTGTTCTAGTATTCTGGAAGAATAATCATTGTCAAACCTTATCAGGCTTTGATTGTATTTTAAGGGTGATTTTCTCCAACCAGATTTTAATATTAGTTTCTTGTCCAGAAATAAAATTTTATAACTATGGATATAGGTGAAGAATTTGAGTTAGAAGCAGGTTTCCTCAGTGTTCTATGCACCCTTTCAATTCCAAATGAAAGTCCCTCTTTCAAGTCTAAAAATTCAGGAATACAGGTTGTTAATGTCTTCACCTTCAGTGTTTTCAGGCAGACCAAAGATCCTTATGTTGTTTCTCCTTTCCCTGTTTTCTAAGTCATCTATTTTGTTAAGCAGCCATATATTCTGTTTAAGCAGAAATTCTTTTTGGAATTCTTCCTCTTTGAGTCTCCCTTCAAAGTAATTTAGAGTAGTCTCTAGATTTGTTATTTTGTATGGTGTTGCTGTAATAGTTCCTTAAGCATATCAGTCTGTTTTTGAGAATCTAATTTGAGGTTTTCTAAGTCATTTTTAAAGCCATCCATCTTCAAAGATTGTTCCTGTAAGGTAGATGTCATCAATTGCAGTTCTTTTTTCAAAGCAGCATCTGGATGAGAATTCCTTGAGTTGTTCATATTCAGTGACTCAATATATCTCCAAGTTACTTGACAGGACAACTTTTGCATATCTCCACCAAAATTGATATTTATGTAGTTTAATAGTTTTTTTTATAGATTTCTGACATTTTAAACTTGAAAATAATAAAAGTTTCCTATATTATACTAGTTTATGGAGCTCTCAAAATTCACTGCTCTCAGTTAGCCAGCTAGGCTCCACCCCCAGACTTTTGAGTTTTAAACTTAGTAGTGTTTCGAAAAAACATGCTAATGCAAATCCTGCTATTCAAGCAATTGTGTTTAACTATATAACAGCAATATCTGTTTTTATTTTCATCCTTTGTCTCCATTACATTTTAGCTATCTCACTGATGCTGGAGTTAAGAGGTTGAAAGGTATGTGGGTGGGGGTTGAAGCAGCTTGAACAATGCACTCTGAAAGTATTGAGCAGAGATGATACATTCCAGTATGTTAGTTATTTATACATTTATTTATTCTTTTTTTTTGCAGTCAAACACCTCAGGTATACAATTTCATTCATACCAGAGGAAGGAATTGATGGTCATATCCTGTTTGCACACGTGTACTGCTTGTATATAATGTATGTGTATATGTGGGTATTGGGGCATAAGTGTTCTCAACACTCCCTAATTTCACAAAATGTCTCTGATTTTGTCTCATATTTGCTCTGTACCTCATAATGCTTTCTTTTTCTTTTTTTTGGGGGGGAGGGTAAATCATGAAGGATCATAGTCACTAAATAATGCAGTCCCAGACTTACTAACATTCAGAAAATTGCCAGCCTGTTATTGTAGCAATTTTCTACTTATATAAGTGCATTATCTGTTCTTGATTTTGGACCTTTCTCTCTGTGTGTGTGTGTGTGTGTGTGTGTGTGTGTGTGTGTGTGTGTGTGTGTGTGTGTGTGTGTGAGTAGGGTGGAGTTGCATTATGTTCTAACAGCAGTTAGCTGATAATAAACATTCCTGTGTGGCAGCTAAGTGTTTTCTCATTCATTTGTCACCATGAAACTTCTGAGGTTTACAGTCACAGTCATACAAGTTGCTGGTGTGTGTGTGTGTGTGTGTGTGTGTGTGTGTGTGTGTGTGTGTGTGTGTGTGTGTGTGTGTGTGTGCGTGTGTGTGTGTGTGTATGTGTGTGCGCATGTGTGCATGTGGGTGTGCATACGTGCTTGCGTTTGTTTGCGTGTGTGTGTGTGTGTGTGTGTGTGTGTGTGTGTGTGTGTGTGTGTGTGTGTGTGCGCGTGTGTGTGTGCATGCGTGCCTGCATACGTGCTTGCGTGTGTGTATTTGTGTTTGTGTGTGAGTGTGTGTGTATGCGTATGTGTGTGTGTGTGTGTGTATACGTGCTTGTGTGTGTATTTGTGTGTGTGTGTGTAAGTGTGTGCGCGTGTGTATGTGTGTGTGTGTGTGTGTGTGTGTGTGTGTGTGTGTGTGTGTGTGTGTGTGTGTGTGTGTGTGTATGCTTATGTGTGTGTGTGATATATATAGACGCTCTCAAATATTCCTCATTTTGCTGCATTTTTTTTGCTGTGTCCCTTGAAAAATATTTGATTTTCTCATAAATCTTTGATGATTAGTCAGCCAATAAAACCAGATGTTATAGTTTCATACTTCTCATTGTTCAGAAAATGCATGTTGATGAGTAACATATTGGTCTATTAACTTTTTAAGTGATTTATGGTTAGATTTAAAAATTGTCTCTGATTTTCGGTCTCTTCATTACTGTTGGCTTTGTCCAGAATTCATGAGCAAAGGATTTACCACAGGAGCTCTCCGCTATCTCTAATTTTTATTTTGTTATGGCAAATCAGTAAGGATTGCAGTTACTAAATAAGGACAGACATTTAAGTTTCAGACTAAGTAGCCATCAGAAAAAGCATACTAATACAAAGCCTGTTTTGTAGCAACTTTCATACCATATAAAGGGAATATCTATCCCTGAATTTGGTCCTTTTTATTTTTTTCCTTGTGTCTTGAGCTAAGAAGTTGAGAGAGTTGTTTAGTTGTAGTGAATCAAAAACTGTATTCTGATAGTAGGGAGCTGAAATGAAAAATGCCTGTGTGGCGGTTATTTATGTATGCATACATTCATTTGATTATTATCAAACATCTGAGGTCTACAGTCGCAGTCATAAAAGTGGTTGCAAGTGATGGTTGCACCATTGTGTGTGTGTGTGTGTGTGTGTGTGTGTGTGTGTGTAAGGGTGGTAGTGGGGTGAAATTATAGTGGCCAATTATTATAATTATTTTTTTTTACTTTATTACATTTTGATATCCAGTGTGTAGAGTCAATAATATTGGTGTCAATTGCTGGGTACAGGGACTGTTTGTGGCTAAAAGTGATTGACATTGTTTTCATTGTTCATGTTAAGCAGTTGTGTGTAGTCAGCTGGAATACTTTAGTGGGTCTGTTTGTAAAACAGTCAGATATATGGGGTGAACAGTCAATAGTGTCTGTAATTGATGAGTATGGAAACTGTCTGTGATTAATGCAGCTGTGTCTGTGTAACAGAGGGTTTGCAATATATCTAAGAGTAACATGTTGGCCATATTATTTTTCACTTTCATCAGCACTATTCTCAGTAAGTAAAAGAAAAAAAAATACAAATAAGATATATACATACATGAAAACAGAAGTAGAGGAATATTAAGAACAAGATATGGAATGTATTAAATGGAAGTATACCAATATGTGGGCAAAACAATGGAAAGCAACAACAGTAATTAGGACAACAGAGAGAGTGATAGAGCATTTTTTAAGTGTGAGGCTTATAAATATGTTCTGCAAAAAGAAAGAGAGTCGTGCATTGTTAGTTTATATGACCAGATTGAGAACAATTGCATTAAGCTTGTGATTTTAGGCGAGCATTCAGTTGTGATCATAATGTGCGGTAAAAGGAGTCATCTATAAAATAGGTTGGGAGAGATTTTCAAAGTCTGTGCTGACGAGGTCATACGAATGCTGAAGCATGCATGTCCACAGCTAGAGGGGTTTGGCTTTATTGACGTGAATGTAGCATAAAGACTTAAAAATAAAAAAAATAAAAAGTCATCGGCATTCAGAATCCATATAGCTGAAACACTTAATGTCCTTAAGGGGACATTTGCATATATCCCATGAGCCTCTATCACAGGAGGTTTAAGGTATCACACAGTGAAAACTCGAGCTGGGCTAAGTTTTTCTTGTAGATTTTACTAATTTGTTTGTCTGTGTGCCCTTTTTACTCTTTGGTTTGGATCTTAGTTGGGGTGTTTTGCAGACACCTTAATGGGTATGGACATCAGTTGTGTTTAAAGAACCTGTGTTTCTACAGTATAGCCAAGTAATTTACTTATGCTGTGCTGAAGCTTAAAAAAATAAACAAAAATTTCATAATATGTGTTATTCTGAATTACACCATGGCTTTGTATGGTATATTGATAATAAATTAATTCAAATCATTGGTTATATTAACATTCCTGCAGGAACTTATCTTGTAGTAGCTTTCAAAGAAATTTTCACTTTGATAATTCTCTACTTTAAAAAAGCTAACATTTCAAGTGATTCATAAAGGTGATATCCACAGGCATACAACCAGTGTCACAGCAATGTCAGAGTTAGAGATGTTTACCAGGGTCTATATTAGAACATCAAATATTTAACAGTTCGAATCACTAAAGTTCAACCTTTAGTGATCAAACTGTTAAAACATCGAATGTTCACAAAAAAAAAAATAAAAACAATAACAAAAAAAAAAAAAAACAGTGTAGGCAGTGGGAAAATCTACCCTGCATCCTCCACATCCCCTGGTACTTAAATATACCAACTGTGAGACCGCACAATATTGAAGCAAATGGAAATCTCTCCTTACAGAGATTTCTGTTTACTTGTTTGATGTTTTGCAGTTTCGCTATTCACATGTCGACAATGTCAGATTCGACATTGTCGGCTTTCGAGAATTTAATATAGCCCCATTTACCAGATTAGTCTCACATACACACACAACAGTGATCCTATACTGTTGCATCACAAACAACTTCACAGGCACAGACAAGATATAATCAACATCACCATGTCATTACTAAAGGGAGTGAATTAAATCTTAAAAAAAAAATCAGTTTAAGGGTCTTTAACCTAACAGTCAACACTGTGCATTTCATTCAAAAAATCCTATGCAATATAATAGTTTGTGAATGATAAAAAAAATTCCACCACACATAGTTTAAATTGATGAAAGAAAGCCAGGACCTAATCCCAGTAATATCAGGTATAGGTATGGGTTATCGTTCAGATTTGCTCCTTCTGGGAGCATTTGATCTTGGGACCTTTCACTTCAGGATCAACCCTGCTCAGTCTGCAATAAACAAACCCATAGCTCCCTTCCTTCCACTACAGTCAGCAGAAAACCCAAGCATAACTTCGACTTCTCCCAGACAGTCAGGAGTAAATCTAACTATTAATTCCAACCTCTCCCATACAGTCAGGAATAAATCTAACCATAACTCTGACCTCTCCCATACAGTCAGGAATAAATCTAACCATAACTCTGACCTCTCCCATACAATCAGGAATAAATCTAACCATAACTCTGACCTCTCCCATACAGTCAGGAATAAATCTAACCATAACTATGATCTCTCCCATATAGTCAGGAATAAATCTAACCATAACTCTGACCTCTCCCATACAGTCAGGAAGAAATCTAACCATAAATCTAACCTCTCCAATACAGTCTGGAATAAATGTAACCATAACTCTGACCTCTCTCATAATGTCAGGAATAAATCTATCAGTGACCTCATATTTCTCAGTAAACCCTAACATAACTCCAATCCCACCTATATATTCAATAATGAATCTATGCATAATTCTTACTCCTCCCATACAGTCAGGAGTAAATCTCATCATAACTGCCAGTCCACACATACAGTCAGCAATAAATCTAACTATAATTGCCACCATACACTCAACAGAAAACCTAGTCATAGTTCCCACCCTACCCATGTGGTCAGAAGTGAGCCTAACCAAAACTCCCATACCAACCATAAAGTCAGAAAAAAATCTAAAGCAACTTCTTGTGATCTGGGAATTAGCATACACGATCTAGCAGTTAGCACAGAGAACTACATTTCTGACTTTTATTGAGTTACTTCCTGCTCCATGGGTACAGGGTTTAAATCATTCTACCTTTATTTGCCTACAATGGAACTTTGGGAAAGTCAGATACACAAGCAGTGCTTTGGAGCAATTATTATTAACATTTGTTTACTGGGGAAAGTCCAACTGGGACAGAGCCCATTTTTAGAGGAGGCCTGGACAGATATGTTCCAGATGCATGTCTTTGGAATGTGGAAGGATACCAGTGCACCTGGAGAAAATCCAAGCAAACACAGGGAGGACATGCAGTCTCCGCACAGAAGGCACCCCAACCAAGAATCAAACCAGAGAACATCTTACTGTGAGGTGACAACACTAACCGCTACACCAAGTGTCTAGGGGTAGATAATCAATTATTCCCCACAATCATATTAAGTTTGTTTGTGTCTTTCGGCTTTTCCTGGTTAGGGGTCACCACGGCGGAACTCTGGTCCGCTAATGATTGGCAGTAGATTTTTCTATGTACTGGCTTGCTGGGCCTAACGCACAACCTTCAATGAAGGAACGCCCATTCACGCATGTCGTCACACAGAAGATGCTCTAACTGAGAATCAAATGGGCAACATCTAACTGTGATGCGACAACGCTACCGCAGCACCACCACAGTACCCCAAAATCATAGTAAGTGTGCATCCTGAAACATCCAGCGCAACATAGAGGTTAATGTAGCTTTTCTAAAAGGAGAGAGAAGAAAAAAAGTCTCCCTTCACAATAATTAGTCTGACTCAATCTCTGCCCCCAAAACTTCCAGCAAGTTTTCTCAATTAGTAAATGGTCCATTTTCTCTTTATTATTACCTCTCCTTGATAATATAGTATTATTTACTTGTGTTATTTCTCCATAGTTATGCACATACATAAAGCTTTTGTCAGATAGACATATCAACATTCTCTATTATTAGAAAGGTGTACAAACTTAGTGTATATATGTAAAATTGTTGTGTAAAGAACTCTGTATGTATTACACTGTATCTATGTTTTACTTCTCTGTTGTAATGTTTTGATATTTTCTGCAATTGTCCTGTTGTAAATGTGGAGCTTTAGTCCACTGGCCTCTGCTGAAAAAGAAACTGCAGCCAGTCGGACTTTCCCAGTAAACAAATGTAAAATAAATAAATAATAAATTATATGACATTTCCAGCTTGCCCGAGTATTTCTACAAGTCTATCCGCTTTTTCAAAGATTCATCCAAATTAATTTCAGCAAAATTCAGAATACCCAGTGATACGCCCATGATCTGTAAGGGGCTTTAAAAAAAATGCTATGATTGTCCAATCAGCACCAGATCAAAGCTTTTGAGTCATGGAATGTTCACATCCAGGTGGATGCCTAGCTGTGTCCTGTTCACTGCTTCTAGAATGTTGTAAATATTAACTATATTGTAAAATATCAATATCCCCAGCCATTTGGTGAATAACACCCATTCTCTTGAAAAAGGTCTGCCTGAAATTCCCCAGCATTAATCATCCTAAGTAAAAGGCTAATATGTAAAACAAATAGGGAAGGGCTAGCAGGATAATTCTACTTTAAGCCCAGATAAACATGAACAACCAGTTAAACCCAAACTTCAAAAGTACTCATAATTCTTGCACTACATTCCATTTACCTTATTTACTTCTTTACTAGTAATCCTGTCATTGCTGGTATTATTCTTATCTGTAAAACCTTCATTAACATTATATAGTCTGTAAGACACAAGGTCTTCATTTATCTATTTCTCTCTCTCTCTCTCTCTCTCTTGTCTCTTTTCCATATATACTTTTTTAGTGTCTGCAGAACTCTTATGTCCCTTCATTATACCATTCATTTAGAAAATTTAAGGACAATTTCATTCTGTCCATCACATATACATATATATCATGCCCAATACCATCAAGTCCTGCTACTGAAGCCTTCTTAAAGTTTTTTTAATATCACATCCAAATCTTTATTAATTCCTTCTCAATTATTATAGCAATAACCCACGCCTGGGTGTGAGTAATGCGGGATTTACCCACGGTTGGCGTGGGTTTGGTCCCGAGGGTGAAGCCCGAGGGACCAAACAAAGATAACCCTGGGTAAATCCCGCATTACCCACACCCAGAAGTGGGTTATTGCTATTATACTATGACATTATTTAAGAAAAGAAATAATTACTTTTCTTAAATAATGGCATTGTATAATGTCTCTTTGCTGCCCTTCCGCAGCTGGCTGGTATATGCGGCAGTTCTGATGTACTGCGCATGCCTACGCAGTACATCAGAGCTGTGGCCAAAAGCAACGGAGAAAGCAAGATTTCCGTTGCTTTTTACTGTTTCGCTATGTTAAATGGCTTTAACATAGTGAGACAGCTTTAAAATAATCAACGGAGATCTCCATTGCTTATTTTAAAGCTGTCTCGCTATGTTAAACCCATTTAACATAGCGAGACATTTAAAAAGCAACGGAGAAAGCAAGATCTCCGTTGCTTTTTACTAATGTCGCTATGTTAAAGGAGTTTAACATAGCGAGACAGCTTTAAAAAAAGCAACGGAGATCTCCGTTGCTTTTTTTAAACCTGTGTTGCTATGTTAAACTCTTTTAACATAGCGAGACAGTGTTTTAAAAGAGACTTAAACTAATGGAAAAAGTCCGGGCGACCGGACCTTTTTCCATTAGTATAAGTCGATTTACAACGTGCACGCTGGCCAATCAGTGTGCACGTTTTGGAATATTAATGGGGGGTCATGGTATAATTCCTTTTCTTCATCCAGTATTTCCCTCATTATGCTACTTGCACTCATACCTATTTTGTATAAATTGCTACATAATCCTGAACTATTTTGTAATAACTTACTGTTACATCTTTCACCTTTCTCATTTATTAAACTTACCCTCAAGAATTCATGCAATTTAATCAAAGCTCCAGCATCAGATGCCACTGAACATTACATCAATAGAAAGGGGTCGCTATTGCTTAGTTGTCACGTTGTGTGCTTTCCAGATAGTCTCCATATCATTATCATGCCAACACACCCTGGTAATATGCATGGTTTGGCAATTTGGAAGGAAAGCAGCCTTAGGGCCACTTTCCAACATAATAACAATCCAGAAGGGCTCCTACTAGGCTAGTACAGGACCACAGCAATAATGTAATCAGAATCTAGACCTGTCTGCAGTTAGTAAAGTGACTAAATGTGTGTTTTAACTTCTAGAAACAGGTAACTATGGTTATCCACTGGAGTCTTGGCTTTTGACACCATACAGAGCCCAAGCAATGCCCGCTGAGGAGGCATACAACAGAGCATACACTCCAACATGGAACACCACTGAGCATGTGTTTGGTGTGCTGAATAAAAAGATTCAGATGTCTGGACACATTTAGGGGTGCACTGCAATACACACTAGAGAAGGCATCACAGATGGTCACTGTGTGTACCATCTTGCACAACATGCAAACAATTGTAATACAATGGCCTGCCAGCTTGAAGCATGGGTGATCTTCCCCAGTAATCTAAGATGTCTGACAAGGAGATGTCTGAGCTATCCCAAGGTGATCAGGAGGACACAAGGATAAGAATAATCAGGTGTGGGCAACGGTGGCTGTGGACATATATTATAGGTCAGGCATCATGACAACGTCTGTCTCACAGTTTTGAGTCATGACAAGCCACATGCACTGAAGTGTTGAGATAAAGCAGTGATGTTATCACAGTGTTGCCCAATTAGAGCAGCACAGCAAACAACTACAGGAAAAAGGTCAGTACTTGTCCCAGTGGAACATTATACATACCTTTTCCACAATATCATCAGCAAAACATTATACAAATATGTGAGCTAAAGAAATGAATACATCACAATGGCTACAGACTAACAATAAGCACTGGAAAACTGTACACAAGGTGACTATATTGCTATCTGTGTGGCATGCCTATGATGCCCATAACAGAAGGTATTGAGTACTGATGGCAAGATAGGCTGTAATCATATGCATGGTTAGTGTCAGCATATAGCTACATTACTGTCAGTAAGTCAGTGCCAATAGGAATGTGTATCAGGTGAAGGTACCATAAGAAACAGAAGCTACATGTGGGGGGGGGTTGTACAGTAACACCTAACTATAGCAAATAATTCATAATAATGTATAATACTGTAGAATAACAGCCTAAATAGCAGCAAACAGCTGTATTATTAACAACATGGTAAGTTGTGACAACACAGACACATACATGACAAGGTGCACACACATATGTGACATGCCTGTCCTCTCCTGTCACACATAAGGCAGTGAAACAATGCATAGGTGAGTGCAATGGCAAGAATTAACCAGAGCCACATACAACAAAGCATCAAGGACAGGTGTGACATAGCAGCCATGGAAAATACAGCAACATTGTGGAAAAGCCACATACACAGATGTGTGTATGTAAACAGGTATGAATCAAAATGCATAGAGGGAAAATGCATTTCATTAAGTGGATGTCAAAGGTGAGAATTGAAATCATAGGTGCATATTCTTTTGATGGAGAGGCATGTGCAGTACCAGAGAAAATTGCCACAAGTGTCACAGGTGTGCACAATGAAGTATACATGTGCATGCAGTAATGGTGGACAACAATGGTATGTTAACTGCAGGAATCAAGGCTGTAGTCATGGGTTGCTATGCTGATGCTTTTGAGATATGGGTAATGTATGTCTAGTAGTAACAGCAGGTCAAATGGCAGAAATGTGAATAGCATGCTAAGAATTAAGGTTGGTAACAGATTAAAAGAAGTATCACAAGGACAAATATGTACAGAATGAAATAAACTGACAGCATTCTACTATGTAACCTACATGAGTATAAAAAGCCTGCGGCATCAGATAAGTGATCAACCAATAGCAATTAGAGCAGGCAGTGATCAGCACAGTGGTCATCACAGCCACAGGGTTAGAATAACACAGCTGGATTAACTGCCAGTTTTACACTAACACAGTCTAGGGCACCCATGCTGAAGTCTCACACCATGGTCTTGGTTGCCCCTGCCACATTTGGAAACACTGCATTCATGGCGCTGAACCAAGGAGCTGGCTGCGGTGACATTAACATTTGGGACACATTGTGGGTATGAGCAGTGCTACAATACATATGTCTAGATGTGACTGCTGGGTTCTGAGCAGGCCAGCTAAAAGCAAAGGTGCATGCACATTGTAGCACAGACAATGATACAAAAAGGCCATGTGTGGTTCTACTGATATGGGGCTTTGCCTGTTCTCACTGGAAGTAATCTGCTCATCAGTGCCAGGGCATGTAATTCCTGATTTGTACTACAGCACTGCTTCAGCACTGCCATAACAAGCCTTTTAAGACTGCATGCAACAGATACCACACTGTCATGCTGTGCAGCCAATGTAGCCATGGCCTTCCCATGTTTGCGTTCCTGACCCTCATGTAGCATGAGCAGCTGGTGAGCTACATGATCAGTAGCAGGAGCAAGTGCACACAGTTTACTGCCATGATGTTGCTGTGAAAGTTCATATGCCTGTAAGAATATAGGCATACACCATCTGACACTCATCAATACACATTAGCTACTTTCCCACATGCAGTGATATTTATTATGAGTCCCAAGTGCACCCTGAAAAAAAGCTATGTTATCCATTAGCTCAGCTGGTTAAGTAATGTAGCAGTGTAGAGTGAAGTTGAGTGACTGATTGTCTTGCTTTATACATTAATTTATTTTTATTAATTTAACCAACCTGATTTTGTTGTTTGATCAGGTGCTGCTGTATGTAAATGTCTGCACATGTTTTATTGTCAGATTGAATTAATGCCTACAGCATGTAGGCCACAAATGCCTAAACATTTCCTTATTATCTGCAACACTTTGAAATTATTCAATGTAATGCAGTTTACTGACAAGGATCTTGCTGTGCTTCATTTGCAATACTTATGGAAAACCTAATTGACTAATCTCAGGCCAGGATTCAATAAAGCTTACAATGTAATTTTTGACCGTGTACACATCACTGCGATGCCCCCCCGGCAAACACCTGGTACAGATGTGATGTGTGACAGATATGGGAGTCATGATTACTGCCAGAGTTGTCAGCACACACATTCAAGATAATTCTCTGGGCATTATTCATGACTTGGCAGTTGATGGAGGGGTATCCCTTGCTGTACATGTAGATTCTACCCTGCTCACCAGGTAGTGACTTAATGTGCACATGAGTGCACTCTATGGCACACAGTAGAACTGTTGGATATTGCTGACCCTCTTCTCAGAACTACAGGGAAAACTTATGTGCTGACTGGCATGTATGAGCATAGCATCCAGGAATTGATGGATGATCCTGGATGCTGATGCCTGTGAGACACCTATCATGTCCCCAGTTGGTCTTTGAAAGGTACCTGTAGCTAATATTGCAACTGCTATACATACCTTAGTTTCCACTGGGATGTGTTCCTCTAGGTAGGCTCTGGCTCTGAGTTGAGTGTAGCAGAGCTCGCAGAGTTCTTGCAGTGTGTCCCTGTCCACCCTCTATTGCACGACAATCTCCAGGTCATGTAGCATCTGAAAAGTTACCTTGGGTCTGAACACTCTTCTCCTTGGCCTAGGCCTGTTGTCACCAGCACCAGCAGCATTGGCTTTAGCCTGTAGCACATATACATATGGAGGAAAGCTGCAGTAGCCCCTAGCATTGTGACCCCTTAAAATTTCCTTCTCTCTACTCCAATGGTGTTGAAGTATTCAGGAAAAACCAGAATGGAGGCTACATGGATGCTTTATAGCTTGTTGAATAGCTCCAAAGCATTTGGATTGGTTGATTAGCATGCAGTTCAGCTGCTTATGCTGTCATTTGCATCAATGGAGCACAGTCAAAGACGGATACAATCCATTAATAATCTACACCATTATAAAAGGCAAACATGTATCTAGCCAAACCGATGGTGAGAAGAGTTATATATGTGTGGAAGGCTGCAAAAATGCTTTTTCTTCAGGATATATGGGCACAGTAAGTATGCCCTATTTTGTCACCTACATACTATATACTGGAATGTATTTAAGAATAGTGTGAAGCAAAGGCTTTTACACTTTTATCTGTATGCATTAGTTAGAAGTGTACTGATGGCATGGGCCTGTTTGTCAAGCTATTTCAGAGGTGCACACGATTGACAATACATGAAAATGGAATGTTGTGTAATATATATGCACAAATGTGTAGGGGACAGGTCCTTTATAGCACTTTTAGCATTTCAAAGAGATTCTGTTAACAAAACAGGTAACAGCTGATAACACTGGTGATCTTTGTTCCTCATGTCAAAAGTTGGATGATTTGCTTACCATTGTTAGAAGTAAATCTAGACTTAATGAT
This sequence comes from Protopterus annectens, assembly GCF_019279795.1. NCBI lineage: Eukaryota > Metazoa > Chordata > Ceratodontiformes > Protopteridae > Protopterus > Protopterus annectens. The sequence goes on along the minus strand of NC_056733.1, from coordinate 1,624,666,819 downwards.
GATTGCATTTGTGCAATTGGCATGGCTTGGAGAACTGTTGTATCATATATTAATGACTGGACTGGTGAAATAAATAATGTTAGGCATAGAACAAATAGAACACATTTAGAAAATGATGCATCTATTTTCTGCAAAGATCATTCAACACCTATGAAACATGATGAGGCCCCTGAGAAGTATGGAATTGTGGATGCAAGTACTCAGCAATCTGAGGATCCGGTTTGTTTAGAAGGAAACAAAAAAGAAAGAAAGGAAGAAGTTCTCAACCAATAACAAGGAAGAAAAAGAAACTGATTAATGACTGTAAAGGAAAGAGAATGCAGAGTAAAAGGACACTGCTTTGTTATGTAGCACACTGGTGACAGGGAATGAAGATATCTGTCTATCAGAAAACCCTCAGTCTACAGAAAAAGGAATTACCTTTCCAATGGAAAAGGTAGAAAAAAAGAGGCAAGGGGCAGGTGAAAAGGAAGAAATCAAAACAGAACGTGGAAGGATTGAAGAACATTACTGTAAGAAAAAAGAAGAGAAAGGCAGATGTTGACTACATGGCTCAAGCTGTGGATTTACAATGCCAGCTGGATGAGAATTTAATACACAATGAAAACAGTGGAATTAATAAGACTAATAGTGATGAAGTTCTATCTTTCATAACAACTGATAGAGCAGAAATGACTGTATTAGAAGCTGAAGATTCTTCAGAGATGGTCAGCAAAGATATTCTTGTAATTGCAGAGTCAGTTATTAGAGGAACTGATACTTATATCTGCAGAGATGATAATGAACATCGAGTAGTGTTATGATTGCCAGGAGCAAAAATAGAAGATGTGAAACAAGCCTTGGAATGCCTTAATGTAAGGAAGTATGGATCTGTTTTTATTTACGTTGGTACAAATGATGTCACCAATAAAGATTTTCTGACTGTTAGTCAGGAACTGACAGCCCTCCTAGATAGCATAGCTTGTACTGGTGTTAGGACATATTTTTCACAAATCACCTATAGAAAGGATAGTCAGGTCACTGTGAATGAAAAGATTTTTTGGATAAACACCTACATGGAAAAAATGTCTGGTTTTAAAAAATGGAAATGTGTAGAGCATCCAAGCCGTCTTTTGGGCACACGTGTTCAGGCAGGATGGTCTGCATTTGTCTAGATCAGGGAAGAGAATTTTTGCAGCAGATATTTTGCAATATTTGACAAACACTAGCCAGGATTTTTGCCAGGTTAAAAATGTAACAGTTCACAGATAGCAAAATTACATCTCTGATGGTTGTTAATGCTAATTCAAAAGGCTAGGAGCATTAATAATAAAGTTTTTATTAGAAAACTTGCTACTTTCCCACAAGATTGATGTTGTTATAGTGTGCGAAACAAGGTTAAAGAACAATGACTGGAAACCAATTCTGTCAGGGTATAAATATTTTTACTGCAACAGACATTCTAACAAAAATCAGGTGGAGGTGTTATGATAGGGATTAAAGATAACTATGAGACTTGTGATTATTACATGTTCAGTGATAACACCAATACTATAGACTGTGTAACTGTGACAATAAAGACAACCCTGGAACATATAACAATTGTTGGAGTGTGCAGACCACCAAAGTCAAGTGCAGATGACCTACAAGAATTCATACATTTCTTAGATGAAACACATGAGGGAAGAATAATATTAGCTGGGGACTTAAATTTACCAGAAACAAACTGGAATAATATTGATTCAACAACGTTAGTAAAGAAATTATTCACAGAGTATATTCAGGAACAACAAATGCTTCGGAGTGTAAAAAAAAACTACCAGGGGACGGAATATACTAGATATTGTTTGTGTTCCCAAAGAAATTACTGTAACATCAAGTTTTACCATCATTGATGTGCAGTGATCATGGGGTCATAAAGATTAATTCGTTGCTAGATAATTCTGCCAAACTGAAATCTAAGCCAATGCACAGAAGGTTAATTACAGATTATAGGGAAGCAAAACAGTTACTATATAAAACTAAATGGAGTGAGGTGTTCAGTGAAAAAAACTGCACATGGAATGTGGAAAGTTTTGAAAGAGAAATTGCTTGAATGCAAAAAGTCAAAAAAAGTTTACCATCAGGATCTCGGTATGTAACATCAGGGGGGTATATTTCCATAAGAACACGATATCTGATTAAGGTGAGAGACAAAAAATATAAGAAATGGAAGAGAGATCGAACTACATCTTTGAAAATTAAACAAATGAGCTGGACAAACAGATTAAGCATAGTGTTAGACAAGATCAAGAAAAAATTGAAGAAAATGTATATAAAGATATTGAGCATAATAGGAAACCGTTTTATAGATACATAAGATGGGGAAGGAGTAAAGATACACAAATTAATAAACTGTGTGCAGATTCTGAAATTTATTCTCAGACACAACAGATTATAGCTATATTTACAAAATCTTATGAAAAACAGTTTGGCTCCACAAAAGGGTGGTAAGTTGTCCTAGTGGCATCCAGGTAACCCCAGATACTGGAATCAAATTTGATTATATTGAAAAAGAACTATGCAAATTGGATCCAAACAAAATGCAGTGAGGAGACAGAATAAGTCACAATGACCTGAGAACACTTAAGCAAGAACTTACCCCTGGATTCACGAATCCTCCGTGTAAGACTTAATAAGTCTTACTCGGAGGCTGCAGTTGAATGGTATGACATCAGCGTGCCATGAATATTCATGAGGGCACGCTGACTCAACCATAAGTCTTACACTGAATGTGTTAGAAAGCAGGGGGCGTGTCAGACTGCCAAGCAGTCAAAATGTCCACGCCCCTGCAAGTGTTTCAAAAGTAAAAAAAGCACACACACAACAGCGAGTCCGCTCAAATGTCCCTGCACCCAACACTACACTCCCTGATATTGTAAACCCCTATAATAGTTCTAAAACGCAAAATATAAAATATATTTATTTAAATTCCCAAAATAGCTGCCCATATTTGCGCATGTGTGTGCGGGTGTGCCCATTGCTTAGCTGCAGTTAGCAATTCAGACATGGAAGAGCATAAGAACGAATGTTTATGCAAATCACACCAAATCACAATAGCGTAATGGTAGAGCATTCGCACAAAGAAGAGGCATTCACGGTTCGAGTCCCACCACTCCCCTTTGTATTTATTTTTTAAATCAGTACATGAAATAATACCTGACAAATATGTTTGAACATTACTAAAGAGCAATGAAATGGCCAATGTATCAGTGAAGAAAACAAATATTTTAAAGGATCCTGATATAAAATTGTCTGCAGTTAAGCAGCACTACACCCAACGCAATAGAGTCACCCGTAGTTTAATAGTGCTTTACCTAGCACAATAGAGGTGCCCACAGTTTAACAGCGCTTTACCCAGCACAATAGAGTTGCCAATAGTTCAATGGTGCTTTACCCAGCACAATGTCTTTGCGCGGACGTGCGCGCTGCGCCAACCAGGGCACTGAGGAGGAACGTAGAGCAAAGTTGCTTAAATGCAGCCACACCCCCTAGTCTGTCTGGACAGTATGAAAATAAAATGAATGACAAGTCTTGAACCCAGGACTCTGTGTATCAGAAGCAAAGTACAGAACCACTAAGCCATGACAGCATAGGGGAAACATCCACTGTTAACATTCATATACTTACGAATGATAGTTTAACCATTACTAAGCAGGTCTGCAGTCAGCCGAGAATTTTACAAAATGGCCAATCACAAAAAAGTGCGGGAAATGCGGCATATTTAAGCCCCACAGGTGGGAATACACGCCATAACTGATTGTAGCTCACATCTGCAGTTAGAATGTCTGGTATCGGAGAGGGAACATGCTTCCGAGCGCAACGTTGGGGCATCGAGGAGTCCAAATACATGGTTTGGCTCCTTGTCCACCATCACGAGTCAAGACTCCTGCAGGGCCAGTTCCAAGGGGTGGATTACAAGGCAGAGGCTTGGAACCGGTTAGCTCGTGACCTCACCAGTGCCACAGGTGTTCCTCGGACTGGTGAGCAGGTCCGTCACCACCATGTAGACCTGAAGAGACGAAAGCAGGACCGCCTGAACCAAAGGATACAGGAGGCCCGTGGGATGCATGATGCCCCACAACTGAGTATGTAGCCATGGAATGCAGTATGTAAGAATTGATAATGGAGTATGTATAATGGATAGGTATGTCTCAATATCCCTTCCTTTACTTTACAGCTGCAGGTGACCGTGCTATGAATCAGCAAGCCTATGCTGATAGGCTACTAAGGCTGTGCCACCAGGCAGGTTAGTGATTAGTCTGCATGTATTGTTATATAAAATATGGGAGAGAGCATGAAAGAAAGTGTTGTAGTCCAATAATACAGCCATAAAATTGCCTGAATAAGTCCTCTGCATGTACTGTTAGATAAAAATGTCAGAGAGGCAGAAAAAGAGTGTAGTAACCCATTAAGAAAGGTAACATATGTCTGGAATAATATCTCTGCAGGCACTGTCAAATAAAATAAGTGAGTGAGACTGAAAAAAATAGTGTGCTAACCTATTAATAAAGGTATAATATGTCTTGAACATGTCTGCCATATACACCGTTAAAACAAATAAAGGAGTGAGCCTGTGGAAAAGCGTGTAATGTCATTAATAAAGGTCTAAAACCCATAGTGTGTATGTGTCACAGAGTCTGAAATGTTGTTGTACCCTTGCATTATACAAACAGTACTGTTTGAAAAGGTACTGGCAACCCAGAGTTGTTCAGTCCCATATAAAGTGGGTGATGGAAGTGCTACTAGCTGTGAAACATATATACAGTCCTCAACAGTCAGCTACTGGCTGGCATACATAAGTAATTCTTGCACACTAGTAGCATGCTAATATGTTCCCCAGAAAAGTGAGTGTGCTTCAATAAATGCAGGGTTCTGTACAAATTGAAGTGTAAATGTCATGTGAAAACATCCAGATATGTAGATAAAGAAATATAAATGCAACCATGAAATATGTAGCAGTAACATCTGCATCTTGGACAGTTAGTATGTCAGATATAGGTCAAGCAAATATATTGAACTAGCCAAACCCACTACACAACCTAATGTATGGTTGCAAGTGTAATAATACATGTAGGGAATAAACACCTGCAGTCACTAGGAATGTAGTGTAGAGTAAAAGTCTTTATAAGATGTTAACGGAAGTTTTTTCTATACCTTACTTGTTTGTGCATAAACCATGCAATTCCACACCTCAATGGTTATGTGTAATCTTAAATATTTGTTGGGACATATGTCCTATTGTTTTATAAATATTTGCATTCATGTTGATGCATGTTCCCTGTTCAAACACCACGTTTGTGGTGGCCTGTTACTACCAAACATCCCTGCATGCTGTTGGAATATCCACTGTCGTTCAATATATGCATGTGTTATGCTTGCTGTTCAACTGTTGGAACCTTGGTGTGTTGGGTTAATGGGAATATTACTGCATGCTGTTACAACTAATCTGGAATGCTGTTGTTTATGTTGTAATTAAACACACCTAATCACAGAACGTATGGGAAGGCCGGTCCCAGCGGACCCACCTGCCCCTCCTCAGCAGGTGAGTGCACCTGGCACCAGCAGCTCTGGTGCCCAGCCCGGGCTTCCCTCCTCCATTGGTCCTGTGCCACCTTCAGATGGAAGCGCTGCAGGGGATGGGGCTCATCCCCCCCGTGCAAGCGTGGGCAGAGAAGGGCCACTTGTCACCCTTCGAAGGGTCTGGGCTGTGGTGCGTAGGGAGATCCAGCGTTCAGTCGCTGATCCCCTATGCCAGCTTGAGGCGAGAGTGGTGCATCTCATGGGAGAGCCTTCCCATCCTACTCAGCCCCCAGCACAGCCACCCTCGGGGCTGTGAAGGTGCACTGCCCATGGGTGGGGATTTCAGTCCCACTGTTACCATCTGTGGGCCCATGGGCTTGCGATTTCCAAACAACCTTCCCCATCAATTGTGTTCACCCACACCATGTGTCAAATTCCGCCCCTGTATGCATCATGTTTGTCTTGTCTGTTTACCTCCCCAACCTACCTCCCCACATATACCTACTTCCTCTACCTCCCTTACCATTCTCACCTGAAAAAAAAAAAAAAAAGGGCAATCTGTACCCAAAAAAAAAATTACGCCCCATACATAGCTTCCCATTTCACACACGTGTCCATTGGACATGTACCCCGATAATTCTAATTGGCAGTGCAACAAACTATGTTGTCCTCACCCCTTTTTCAGGGGTGGAAGGTTTCAAATCTCACTCCAAATTTTCAACATATGCACAGCTGTTGCTGTTAAAGAAATGGGCAGCTATGGGTCTTCCCTACACCCTTCCTGCACATCCCAATCTTGTTTCCCTACTGTCTTTCCCTCTCTGTGCCCCCTTTTCACCACTTTCCTATCTCCCCATTTTCTTTTCTTTAAAATAAATTAGCGCGGGGGTTAGCGGGAGTAAGCACTCTTAAGCAGAAGTAAGCGGGATTACGCAAGTGTGCGCATGTGTGCGCTTAGCTAAGCATAGCTAAGCATCGTGCAAACCCACGCAAACCCACTTACAACTGCTTAAAAGTGCCTTAGGCACTCTGTATGACAGGGCCCTTGTATTGCTCAGCAGCAAAATAAAATACACCTGTCAGTCTTGAACGCCAGACCTTGGGCTCACCAGTCTGCATGAAGAACCACTACACCACAGCAGATATACAATAATTTGGTGCTGAAAGAAATATATCATGCATTACAATGAGTGAATGTAAAAGGAGAATAGCAATGGCATAACACAAATCATGTTCTGTGGCCCTTAACCAGCAAGTGTTGTGGAATTGCATGACATGACTGTGAAAAGAGAACCAGCCATGCTAGTAGGGAATAATGTTACAGTAGCACTTTACAAACCCCACACAGTATCAGAGCAGGATAAACACTGGCATATTTGAATAGGTCAGAGGCCAGACCCCCCCATCTGTGACTGGTTTACAGGGATGTCCCTGATTCGAAAACAGATGTTAGCTGTGCCCCTCATACTCCCTGTGAAATGTAGTAAAAGTAGGCAGAAATGTGGGGAATCCCACTTAATGATAAATGTTAATAAGTGAGAGTTGACACTGCTTGCACATCAGAAAAGGTGTAGTAATACATATGCTCAGAATCCCCCAAAGTCGCAACTGCAAAATATCTGAAATATATCACAGGTGTATCCCACTGATATGTACCTTTCCCTGAGGCTGTTCAAATATCTACCTGAGAGTATCTGAGGCCTGGAAGAGTCAGAAACACACAGGCATATCAGCCTGTCTGCTGTTACACACTCTGCGAATAGCTGTAGAATGAATTCCACAAGCATGCCCTTATGTAGGAGTACAACACAGAAATATCAAAGGATGTAGCCATGTACTGCTAGCAACCACCTG